>NW_012029393.1:23411-50965 GCF_000956235.1 Wasmannia auropunctata | reverse complement strand
TAATAATACATAGTTTTGACGCGAAATCTTCCCGAAAACATTATTCTGATTTGCAATTTTGGCATATGAAATAACTCTTCGTGAGTTTGGCGCACTTTAAATGCACTTCTCTTTTGCATTCGATGCACGCAATGGAGTTGTTGCGACTTAAGATCCGAGGCATTTTTTCCAAACAAATTATGCAAAAGTCTTCATCTCCATTTTCATCCGAAGAAAGTTGCTTTTGCACTTTCTTTGGTGGGCGACCTCGTTTCGCTGGTGTTTTGGGAGCTGATTTCCTAGTGTTCGATACTGGGCGTTTTTTGGGCCCCTTTGAGGTGTCTCGCTTTTCTTGCTTCTCACGCAATGTGTCACGGCTTTCTGGCGAGGTTAAAATGGTACTTTTCATTGCGCGCCGTCCGCGATTGGATTTTTTATTCGCTGGCGCGGCCGCTTGCACAGGCCCAATCGATGACAAAATGGTAGAAAGACTAGACTCACAAGACGTGGAAGTCGAAGGCTTAGAACTCGCTACTTCTTCGTGCATGCCAGTTGAACTTGCTGCTTCCTCGTGGGTGCGCAGAGTAAGTTCCTTGTGACGCCGCATGAACCCATAGTACCAATCACGTCCACTCATTTTGTTGTCATCCCAATTCGAAGGATATTTTATTTGTCTTTGTTTAGCAAATAGGTATGCCAACTCTCTCAATTCATTGATACTGAAACCATAGTAATGGTCGCTGCATTTTTTGGCATAGCTGACAAGCTCTTCTTCTTCTTTGGCAGTAAACACCTGAAAAAACAATACCAGATTGATTAATTTATTTTTTTACGAATTTTTTACACTTTTTACACTTAATTTTATACTCACTTGATTCACGGCACATGCAGCGTATGTACCAACACGTTGAACTGTTTCTTGCAATTTATCATCAGGGACAGTAGAAATGTCTTCGTATTCGGTCGACACTTGTTCCACATATCGCCACAAAGTAGATCGTGGCACATTGTATTGTACTGCCGCAGCTCTTACAGATTTGTTTCCCAACTTTATTGCTTTGATAGCCTGAACGGCATCTTCCAAATTAAACTTGCTTCTATCAGACGTTCGCTTGTAGCGAGAAGTTCTGAAAACAAACAATATTTTATTTTATGTGACAGGAGTATGGTTTCCTCGGCGTTATGTGCGTGTAAACTATCGATAGTTTTAGTTCCATATTACACAATATACCTACTATTATGCGTCCCAACCCTGACTACAAAAATGTCCCAACCCTGACGATAAGTGTCATTTCATTTCACTACACGTTACAGACAAACAGGTTAGGGAATGAACTTTTCCCTTCGGGAACTTATTGATGGTTAACCACATAATATATAATAATAGAAATATATACTTACTTTGGCATTGGCATGTTTTCCGTCCAAGTTTTAAGACCTTCTTTACGGACGCTACAAAACTTTTTCATATGCCGAAAGTTAAATGATACCACGAATCTTGTTAAAACCTGTTTTCGACACGAGTAATGCTGAGAAAACACGAGAAAAGTTTGTTGTCACCGAGAGTAGTCATGCCACGCTTTGACAATGGTGACGCTAAGTGTCTCGGACAAAATATAGCAGTGTCCCTACCCTGACAGCGTCCCAACCCTGACGACATTCCTTATAAATAATTTACATGATAACGAAGCTGATAAATGCAGTTTTTGTAAGAAAAATTTATGATAATTAACAACCCGAAGAATAATGAAACACGTAACACAACAGACGTCGACATATGCTACACCTGCGTCATATTGGCAAAACACATGTTTGTAGATTACTCACATATGTAATGTGTTCCTTGTACGCACAAAAAAATTATTGTTATATTTTAAAAAATTATCAAGTATATATTTATTCTATATACTATTTAACAGTTTTATAAATAATTGCATTGACAGAAAATTTTATTTCAATAATAATTGTGTAATAGATTACACTAGAATAAAGAGGCATTGAAGTAAAGAAAACTATTTTTCAGATTGTTCGAATTTTATCTCAACATCTTACTTTCCAATATTATACTTATTTCGAATGTAATCATATTGAAAGAACGAAAAATTTTTGATATCGATGGCAATAAAGTCATCAACAAAAGTTCAAATTGTTTGTTGAAAATTTTAATTAAATTTAATTTTAGTTTACAATCATTTTGATCATGTGTTGTTGAATTGAACATAAGGCATACATAGTTTTAAACATACATACTATTCAGTTATTTAGTTAGAAGAGAAACAAATCAAGTGTTAATAATAATTGTTAACTATTACAGCAATAAAATTCAACGTATTATTCTCATTATCTTAAATTGCAGTACGAACATTCTTTTTAATTAATAAATCAATTGTCTTATAAAAATTAGTGTTAAAAATATTTGGATTATTATTACTTTGTAACAAAAGAGACATATAACACAAGAGATATGTATTGAAAGTATCCGTACTACCATACAAGTCATAAAAGAAGAAATTACGGAAGTGTGTAATCAACTAATGAAATATCGTATTTTATGTTATGCTCTCTCTTGCGTCTATTACAAATATGAAAGAATTTACACTGGCTTTACAAAAGAGGAGCGAGTGCGATCTAACAGTAATTTATATAATTATATTATTTACTGCAATTTCACAGTAATATATACCACTCCAATCATCATAACCATTTCACCCCTTGGCTTAACTATAAGCAATTCTTCTATTTTTTCTGCCGTGCTGCAATAATGTCATGCATAATAAAACAGCTGTAATCATCCTCTTTTCCTCTTGGTTGCGGCTGGAAATGTGCTTTCAGTTGTGTCACAGAAATGGACTTCGTTGGTAGTCGATATTATATGCTTAATCGAGTAATGTTATCAACTATCGGGCTATGGCCATACCAAAATGTGTGGCACATGCGAATTCAAAGAATTTATTTCTCTCTTTCTGTTGTATCTTGCATAATAGTCCAGGTATTATTGCTTACTTATAAATAAAGACAATTTAATGACTAAAATCTGTATTATACGTATTTTAATTATGTTTTTCTTTGTCTATAAGATTATATCTTATGTCGAGCAACTTTCAGGTTTCTACATTTATTACATCTGAATTCAGTTTGGATCTTCTTCTTGAAGTGTTATCATGTACAATTCCTTGTTTCATTGTCATCTTGAAATATACTGCATATTGCGTGAAAATTAAATCTGTAAGTTACACTAATTACACTTGCTATAGTACATTTGATAATAAAGTTAAAAGAAATACTTTACTTCAATTTACCTATAAACTCATTAAATTTTTAGAAAGATTGCAATAAATTTTATTTATTTAAGCAAGTTTTTCTACATACGTTAACAGTAAAGTTATTATAAAATGCTATAATTAAGATATTATTATAGGATCTGGCATTAATATATTTCCAAATAAAAAAATTGTACATTCTTTTAAAAAATCACAATAGACGTAATATTTAAATTAAAAAATGTACTAATTTAAGCTGAATTATATTGTTATATTATGATATAAACACATAAAAATGACATACGTTGTATGTCTTATAGATGAGAATGATAATGGAGATGATAAAGTATGATTGGAGCATACTAAAAGACAGAATGGAAAGTGAAATAATTAAGAAATATACTTACATAGGAGCATTTTACGCACAACTATTTGCACGTAAGATTAATAAAACTTTATTACATTTTTTTACTTGTTGTGTGAAATACATTATCATCATTATTATTATTATTATTATGTAAATAATATTTTATACTTGTACTTAAAGCAACTAAACTTCTGTTCCGTTTTCATTATATAATTTGTCACGAATATAAAGTTGATCGTAAAAGATTGATAAAAAATTAAATTGCTAAATAAAAACTAAATTAATTAATTAAACATTAAAATGTTTTGTTTCTAATTATAAGTGCTATTTAATCATCTCAATGTTACTTGCATTGTTGTCTTTGTACTTATATTTAAGTTTTTAACTTTTTAATAATTATTTGATTAATAATTAATATTGATCTCGTGTTAATTATAGTAGTCACCTATAGTGTTCCAATATTCTTCGCCTGTTTGCATTTTATACCGAATCTTCTTGATCTTGTGGCGCCACTTAATCATTCTCGTCCACATCATCCGCTGATGGTAGTGGAATACTTTGTTGACTTCAATGAATACTTTCATCCTATTCTTTTGCATTTGGTTTTGTCCGTTTTTACAGTTCAAATTATACTAATGTCTACCACATCTATATATGTAGCATTCATACAGCATGTATGCGGAATGTTTGAAATAGCTAGGTAAGAAAAAATTGAAACGTGAATTAATGTAAAAATTCTATATACGAGGGTAGATCAAATATAAACAAGAATTTTGCTTTAGAATCGAGGGAAAACGAAGTTGAACGATGCGACCTTGAGAAGGTGATATGAGGATATGAGAAGGTAATACCTTACTTGAAAGTGTCGCCGAGTCGGTACGGCAGCGGCAATAAAATGAGCGAAAAAGAAGCTCATCCGTCTGTTGCGCAACGAATTATAATCAAATTTCTGGTGAAGGAAGGAGTCCGACCGGCTGAAATTTCGAAGATTATGTGAACAATTTAGGAAATCCACCCTCTCACAGTCCCGTGAGTTTTTTTGGTGTAAAACTTTCTCTGCATGGACGAGAAATAGTTGAAAATGAGAACCATGATCCCATATAATTGCGCAACAGACGAATGAACTTCTTTTTCGCTCATTTTATTGCAGCTGCCGTACCGACTCGGCGACGCTTTCAGGTAAGATATCACCTTCTCATATATCCTCACCATATCACCTCCTCAAGGTCGCATTGCTCAACTCCGCTTTTTCTAGGTTTTAAAGCGAAATTCTCGTTTATATTTGATCTACTCTCATACTTAAAATGTATCTCTATATTGCACTTCTATATTGCAATATTAAAATCTAAATATATAAAATCTAAATATATAAGTAAATAATGAACAACAATGTCTTATATATCTTTTTATTAATCTTTATATGAGCTCTCATTTCAATAAAAATGAATATTTAAATTTATTAAAACGATACATTTCTAATGTTAGAAATTAAATGTTTATAAATAATATATCTTTAAAATTTTAATTGCGAGATTAATTTCGTACTAGTAAAAAATTATAATTTTACAAGAAATTCAAAGAAAAATATTTTTTTGAATTATTTGATATTCAAATGTATTATTAAATGTATGCATACATACATACTAGTAAAAATGTACTCAACATTTCTAAATCCTATGTCGAAAGCATTATACCGAGGGGTCAAGCACAATGGCAATCAGTGTACATTTCTTTAGAAATATAGGTATTGCTAGTATTGCGGTAGTATAATATGCTATCAATACATTAGCAATACTTAACAATATTATGCGCAATAGGTGGCAGCTGTACATCAGGTAATAGATGACAGTACATGAGATAATAGATGGCGATATTACTGATGATAATACGAAAGCAATACAATAGCAATGCTAGCAAAGTGTGTTGTATTGCCGTAATTAGCAATCACTGTACTTTTTTTTAGTAGTGGCTGACCCCTCGCATTATACGCAATTATAAATTTTCTTTTTGTTAAGACAGTTTTATTCTTTTAGCTATCGTATTGAACATGCTTTGGGCGATTATAAGAAAAGAAATCCGGTTTCTGGAAGACGTTGTGTAGCTTGCACTAGAATAATCAGTGCCGTCGACATTCACAGACGAGCTATCGAGTCGGTAGTTTCTCATCGCATTATTCAGGATTTAAATATTATTTATATGTTTCTTCAAATTTAAGCTTGTGTGGTAATTTTTTCGCGTTTCTTCGTGATGTATTCATCTATCCTATGATGTATTTACCCTATTTCAAAACTGAACAGACAGTGTGATAGCGTATCATACTTGCGTGATCTAATAACTTTTTTTTCTCATTGTTAAAGGTTTTTCGAATTTGTTAAGAGTACTTTTATTGTAATGTATTTTTTCCTACTTGTGCTCGGCATAGCATCTTTAACTGTTAGTCTGTGTCGTGTGAGTAAAATATTTGCGCAATTGATAATTACCATTAATAATGGAATAAAAATTCTAAAAGTATATGCATTAAAAACTTTTATATTAACTTTTAAACTAACAACAGATTAGTATTAAAAACATAAAGTTTCATTTTTTGTTGACAATGAATTTTTTTCTACTGAAATATGAGATTTTTTTTTTAATTTTTAGGCTGTAACTACAAAGGGAATTATTGACAATATCATACCTGTGACAAATATATTTATTCATATATTTTATTTCTTTTTTGTCAATTACTCGGGACAAAAAGTATTGAATCACAGCAATGATTTTTTATCAAGAACGTAAGTTATTGATAAATATTGATATTTATTGAACGTGTAATTTGGATTATTTTATAGTATTAGTTTCTTTTGCACATACTATGCACAAAAGTGCTATAAGTTGCTGTAAGTTCACATTTTAGTTTCATAGAGCGCTGCGCATAAAAGTTTTTATTATATATAAAAATTGTTAGTTGTTGCTATCAGCTAGTCAATATGCAAAAGTTTTTTTAACATAAACAGAAGCATAATATGGTTCTTTGCAATTCCGTAAGCACGCATTTTTAATGCGTAAACGCACATATTTTTTCCTTCTTCCCAAAATCACTTTAAGAAATAAATCAGACGAGATTCCAGACAGACACCCTGACTAAAATTTTTATTTTAACGTTTTCAATAAATTTACCACCATATTATATACATACATATATATATATATATATATATATATATATATATATACATATATATTATACAATATTTTTAATCATTATACAATTATAATAATATATGTTACAATTATTATACAATAATTAATAGTGATATATCGTTATTATATTTTTAGATATAATTCTAAGTGGCATATAATGCCATTGCACGCGCAGAAATTGATATTATTTGTAATGCAAAGAAGCTCGAAAAATTGTGTATTACTTGTAGGTGGTATCTATGTCTCGTCATATGAAGGTTTTGCCACGGTAATATTAAATTTTTATTTTTTAATACACAGTATTATTTTTGACATACATGTTACTCTCTTTGGGGATGCTCTTCTTGTTCTAGGCTATGAGTTTATCCATGTCCTACTTTATGGTACTTTATTCAGTATGATGATGTTGTGAACAACAATTATTATTATATACAGAAACAAATTTTGTTATTAATCGTAATGTATAATATAATTTAAAAGATTTTGTAACACGAAATTTTAAGGCAACACCATCAACCTTAGAATATATAGACGGGGCACATATATAGAATGATACACTATTAGTTAGGGTGAGAAAATATTGAGATTAGAGAAAAGAAAGAACTACAGACAGTCATCAGTTTATACGATTTTATTTTCACATTATTCGATTTCCAGCTGCTGGTTTTTAGATCGAAATGTGTTTTGCGTGTTTTGATGCCATGAGAATAGCTAAAGTACTTTATAACTTCCTCTTACCGCTTATCTCAGCTGCCTCTCATAAATGGTTCCGTCTATATATTCCAAGGCCGATGGATATCATAAAATATTGTATTTGTCTTCTACATATCAAATAATATAAATGTGTTGTTTCTTGCAATCGCTTTACTTCTTCATTACTTTTATTCCCACATATCGTCAAAGTTGTATTATAATACTTTTAAATTTTAAATATTCAAAATTAACACTATTTTATCAATTTTAATAGGTATAAGATATAATATAATGTAAATATACAACTCCGTCTTTATGCATCTTCTAGGTAAAATTACGAAACGTAACGCACGAGAAACAGAATAATACTAATAGATAGACTTAAGTGAAATGGAACGTAACTGTAACTGCGCTTGCGTAACAGGGTAACAAATAAAATAGATTAGTCCCAAGAAACACTTTGAAGAAGTCCATAGAATGATACATAGTATAAAAGTATAATTTACATAATTGCTAGCATCTAGCAACTTTTTTCATCATGCTTCGAATATTGCCCTTTTTTGTCGTTATTTTTCTCGCCTTATACAGCTATTACATTAAATTGGAATTTGCAATATTGAATATTATCTGAAACTATAGAGGGAAATTCTCTCAAAAGGAAAAATAGTATTTAATAAAGAGTACTGCTGAATGCTGCTAAAGTGAAAGAGTCCAAAGCACTTTGAACACGTGCACGCGGCGAACTTCTCAAAGAGAAATGGAATTCCTTGGATATCACTACTATAAACTGTATCGAATCCTTTTCTTGACTCTCGGTCTATGGCCGTATGGTGACTCGTTCTTCAAACGAATTTACGCAATTTTCTGTATCTTTACGATTTTATTTTTAATAATTGCTCAGGTATAATTTACATTTAATAAATATAAATGGAACATTGACATTTAGTACTTTATTTATTAAATTATAATCACACACACACGCACGCACGTACGCACGCACGCACGCACGCACGCACGCACGCACGCACGCACGCACGCACGCACGCACGCACGCACGCAGCACGCACGCACGCACGCACGCACGCACGCACGCACGCACGCACGCACACACAATATATTTGAAATAATTTCTAAATACTTTTACTGTATTATATTTAACAATGTATTTGCTTGATTTATTTTGCTCGTTTTTTTCAATAACAATAATAATTTTACATATCACTTATGCAAAGTATTAGTTATAGAAAACATTATTTTTTAACATCGCCTGCAATGTTATTAGCTTACTTTAAATATATAAAAATTTTTTAGGTAATTTTAAAGGTATCAAAGTAATTTTTAAAAGTTTTACTTTTCTTTTAACATAGACTTATTTTATTAAAACATATGTATGGAAGATTATATATATATTTTTTATTGGTGTAATATGTATTTTACGCAAATTACAATGACATCTCTTGATTTTTTTTAACTCTAACATAATAAACAAATGAAAATAAATTACTATTGCTAATAATAATTTATTATTAGAGGTTTTTATTTATTTTCAATGAGCAATATGTTCTCCATAATATGTCATTGAATAAGAATAATTTTTTAATAATTATGTTTAAAATATTAATAAAAAATTATAAATATTAATTTACTACATTAAAACCTAATAAAATAAAAAATATTTAAAATTTTGTAAATATTTAAAAATATTTATAAAGATAATTTTTTATAAGATATATTTTTGTGCAAAAAACGGGAGGACTTTGTTTGCTTACAAAACGATTGTCTAGAGTTTCGTTTGCACACCGTATTGGACACAGCGCACTGCATACATGACCATATCACGTACACGATTATGTTGCGCACATTTCGATACTGCACACATGCACATTGTTAACTTTTGCTTCGCGTGGAATGTTGAAAAATTATATGGAATTGTACAATTATAGACGTTACGTACTGCATGCATCGAACGGTAGGGAGGATCTTCCTTAACCTATATGAAACCGCACATTTGAGTGGAAAGTTGCAAACCCATGTAAAAACGTGCAATTATAAACCTGATCCTTGATTTACAATGTGTGCAGAATAATCATGTACAACATGTGATGTGGAATGTGCTGTGTGCGATACAGACTCAGGTTTAGAAAGTAACTCGTTACTTATAACGAAGTTACAGTTACTTTTTTTAATAACTGAAACTTAACTTCGTTACTTTCTTTCCATATGTAACTGTAACTTAACTTACAATTAGTTAGATTTTTTAAGTAACTAGTAACTAATTTAATAGTTACTTTTACAGTTACCTTATATATATCAAATCGTCACTTTCATTGATCAAAATTATGCAGCACTTTCGCTCAATTACCTAATCGTAATGTTGAGTGTAATTATGCGAAATATTTAAATGCTCATATTTAAATACGCGCATTATTTTTCTTTTTTAAATAAAATTATATAATATGTAAATGTAAATCTTTTTTTTATAATGCTAATGTTGTTTTATTAAAAGTAACTGAAAAGTAACGATTCGTTACTTTTTGAGTAACTGTAACTGTAACATGTTACTTTTCAGAGTCGGTAACTTGTAACTGGTTACTTTTTAAGAGACAAAAACTGTAACTGTAACTAATTATTTTTACAAAGTAACTTTCCCAACCCTCATATAGTCGTGTGCAAATGAAGCTGTTGGCAATCGTTTTGTAGGCAAACGGAGCTCTCTTTTTCCCTCCCCCTTCAAAAACGTGCACTTCTTTGCATTCTTGATTGATAAGAGATGAAATCGTTTTGCTAATTTGACAATATGTAGACAATTTATGGTTTCAGTTATTGAAACTATTTACAATGGAATACAATCTCGAGCTTGTGTTGACTGATCTGTCATTCGCTATTCCTTCCATAGTTTATCTTTTAAAATATAGTACTTTTTATGTACAATCTCAAAGGGTAAGTTGTTACATGAAATTGATTATCTGAAATTTTCTTCAATAAACTTAACACACGAAGCAGATTAAAAAAATAATGGAACACATTCGAATTGATTGGAATGCTTTACAAGACGAAGAAGAAGTCGAGATAATACGGAGATATACCAAGTCCGCAAGAAGATATATGTACGCATTTGTAGGTAGGATACCCGAATCAAAGGATACAAATTATACGAAATAGAAATATTTTTTTTATGGATGACTTTTATTCGTAACTTCTTAACAAGATAATGCTTCAGGTACTTTATGATTTCAGGCCTGGCTTATCCTGCCACTGTTGTTTACATTTCAATACCATTTTGGCCAGGTATCCTTGATATTGTGGCACCGTTAAACGAATCACGTATGCGATATCTTCCATTCTTAGTGGAATACTTTTTGGACGAACAAAAATACTTTTATCCCATATTGTTGCACACGATCGTAACGATTCTCTTAGGAACTACGACCGTTATAGCTACTGAGACTTTGACTTTTGCGTTCATTTATCATATTTGTGGCATGTTTGAAATAGTTAGGTAAGATAGTTAGATGTAATAAGGATTTAAATGAGTAAGAAGAATTATTCTACAAATAATGATTATTAACTATCTCGCTTTTGTTATAGTTATCGAATAACGTGTATATTGGATAAAAGCATATTAATATTATTAGCATTAAATACAGAAGATACAATTCGTGTCAAATTAATTAACACTGTGGAAACTCATCAAAGATCTATCAAGTAATCTACTACTTTTATCAATAATATTAGCATTGTTTCCATTTTTTTTATAACCGTTTCTTTTTTAATTAAAGATCTTTAGATTGACTTTTTTATTCATTTTTATTAAATAGACATTTTATTAATTTAAATAAGAATGATTTTTACGTACCATTTTATTTTATAATTTAAAAATATTTTTATATTTTTATTGTTATAGGTTTTTATTTATTTTCATAATTTTAATAAGTTTGTCACTGATTATACTTAGCCATTATGTATAAAGTTTTAATATATACCAAAAATATTTTGAGTGATACAACAAAATTTCTTTTTTCAAAGGTTTTTTGAATATTTAACATCTACATTTACGTTATCCTATTTTATTCTAATTTTTCTGGGTGTATCTTCTTTGAGTGTAAACTTATTTCGTGTAAGTAAAACATAAATTTATTGATACGCACCATGTATTAATTGTATGTTAATATGTGTTAATATGTGTTAATCTTATTACATTATTATCTTATTATATAATATTTTTTTTTATTTCAATGAATAGTATCATAGGGAATATAAATATTAACCAAATTCTTTTGATATATTTTAGCTTTTTCAAGTTGCCACTTTACCAGACCAAAGAAAAGATTTTGTACCGTTCTTGATATTTGTATTCGGTCATTTTTACTATATGTTTATATGTAATTACATGGGACAGAAGGTTATAGATACTAGTACGGAGATTTTTAGAAAAGCGTGAGTAAATGTCAAAGTTATATATGTATATGTATAAAATTTCGATATTTTACGTTAAAATTATTTTTTTTATATTAAAACTTTATTACAAATTAATTATATTGTTGACAAATGTAAAGAATCACTGAAGCATAATGTATAAGTAAATATTTAAAATAAGTAAGTGTATAAGTAAATATTTAAAATAATAAAGGCATTTCCCTCAATCATGCTTTTAAATGCGCGAAGCGCGATGAATTGAATAGTTTTTTTTCCCAGTACAGTGTAGTACATTTGAATATTATGATAATTTTTAGATACGATAGTCAGTGGTATCTAGCACCTGTGCAAATGCAAAAATTATTACTGTTCGTAATGCAAAGAAGCATGAAATCTTGTAAACTTGTTATGGGTGACCTATATTGTGTGTCGCTGGAAAATTTTACTACGGTAACTTGTGTCATGGACATGATAGTAAATCTTACTTCTAGTTTACTCCAAAATAATAAATTTATTTTCTCAGCTTGTGAGTCTGTCTCTATCTTACTTCACAGTAATTTATTCTGTGCAACAATGAAACTTGTATAAAGAATGAAAACATAGTGGCTGATAGTGATTTCTATATTCGACGATAATAGATTTTTAGAATATTTTATATCAGATCGAGGAGCTCAAACGATTTAAAAACGATTTATGTTATTAATTCGACAAATTGTTCTTTATCTACAAATATTATATTAGTAAACAATAATTTGCACTCTTGTAACGTCTCTTTTAATTGTATCACATATAGTCCAATATTAATATTGAATTGAGTAATTATAATTTACGTTAAAATGGAACAATTTTTGAAATATTAGAATGTAATATAAAAATAACATTATGTATATTCAAAACTTATTACACGAACCGAATGAATGTTTAATAATCTTTTTATATTTGCTTACTGTTACTCTTATGGATTATATTTCAATAATAGTAACTAACATAAGTAAAATATTAGATGCTAAGCAAACATGCTAGAAAAACAAACATTGAAGAAAAATTTAGAAATATATTGGATGACGGTTCACTTAATAAACGTAAGAAAAGAAATTGCGTATTATCATACTACTCCAACTTGAAATATATAAAAAAAGAATGAAGATGCTATCACCTATGGAATAAGAGACATCCGAACAAACTTAAGTAATTTACGACAGTTACTTTTTTTGCTTCTAGAGAGAAAATAGTAATGGTTACAACAGAGTCTTAAGGTAAAATGTATCTTATTTTTTGATACCACAATCTTCATATTTATTGCTATTAAGCCTGTTATTTACTGCTGTATTCAACTGCACTAAAATTTTCTTTCTCGCTTTCGTCGAATTTCAAATATATGTATATTTATTTCATTTTAAATATTGATTTACAATGATTTTTTATTAAAGCTGTATAGAACATACTTATTTTATTTATTTTGTAATACTGATGCATCAACGGAACAAAAGTAATTAATAATATATACTGAAGTAATAAATAATATATATATAATAGTGAAAAGAGAGAAGAGTCAAGATCTTTTAGTATTCTAGGCGTAATATACATATATTGAGCGAATATAGACTTGTTTTGAAATCAATATTACGAATTGAATTGAATATTTTTATTATTTTTTGATCTATAGCCAATACAGGATTCGTAAATTGAAGCTGATTTAAACGATCTTCTGTATCATCATTCTTATATTTTACACAATTGTACAGATAATAGTATCGATTTCTAGAAGTATATGATTTCCATACATCATATATATGGCATGTTTAAAGTTGCTAGATAAATCAAAGAAGTTAATAAAAATCTATTAAATGTAATTCTGTATGTGTTTCTAATTATATCCATTTATTTAATTCTCTCTACATACGTTTTATTAAAAAGACATAATTTAATAATGTAATAATTATGAAAATATATACTTTAATTATTTTCTGTTTTCATATGTCTATTTTATTTGCTTAATTATCATAAAACATGCGTTAAAAGAAAATGTCATCCAAAGTTTTAAAACAGAATGAAACATTGTATATGCATGAGAATAATTTCAGTTTACTCAGAGTTTTTAAGTTAGTATTGTTTAGTATATTTGCTAGTATTTGTTAGTATTTTTTATATTAATCGTAACAAAATGATCATTTTTATACTTTCGAAGATTTTCATCGATAGCCAAAATATTTATAACAATACAAAATTATTTTTTCAAATGTCATGCATATTAATGTTTTATTTTGCGCGATGATGATGAAATGAACAAAAGTATTTAAATGGAGCAATAATAATACAATAGAATATTCAACTTGCAATACTCATATAAAAATTTTAATGTAGATTATTTGTCAAAAATTGTAGAAATCAAAATTTGAAAGTTGTACTTATCGATTTAAAATAAAATGATTTCTTTTAATATAATACTTACAAATATTGCGTTAAAAATGACAGCTTTATATGAAATTTGAATTTAGTTGTTGACTTGTGATTATAGCAAATATTGTTGTATGTCATTCTTTTTAATATGGTACAATTTATTTTATGTGTTTAATGTTCTTATTAAAGACTCTGTCAGGTTTTAGAACTAAATCGAACTATGACGAAAAGATGTTGTTCTCAGGACGAATTAAATGCGAATGTATCGTGTTTCGACGGTAAAGATATTCCATCCGCTACTGCGCTTGCGTTTAGTGAAGAGAAAAAACATCGCTATATTCGTCGCTTTAGACCACAAACTCCGTAATTTAAGTAATTTAAATAATTGTAGCGTTTCTTCTCTCTGCCTTTAAACTATGAAAACGGACTTACATTGTTGAAGAAATTCAATAAAAGAAAAGGAAAGGAAAAGATGTTATACCTTTTTTTAATAGCATTACAATTTCAAGCAATAACCGCAATTTGATGTCAATTGTAGAAATTGAAAAAGTTTAAAGACTTAATAAAATATGATATGAATGATCATAAAAATTCATTTTGAGCGAATGAATAAACGTTCTCGCCCGCTGAACGACGATGGATCTTGTAGGAAATATATATCGCTATTATAATATACATCGTATTCTTTTGTCTGCAGTCGGTTTGTGGCCATATCAAGATCCAAAAATAAAAAAAATTCAATGGGTAATTTCTTCTATTGTTCTTATATCCTCTATGATTATTCAGGTAAATAAGTTTTAGGTATATTATAATTAATTCAATATTTAGATTTATACAGTATTCATATTATATTAATCTTTTATTTGATAGAATAAATTGTAATTAATAAATTTAATTAATGAAATATACAAGCACACAAATATATACATATGTTACCGTCAAAACCCATAAATCCGTTAAGACCCGAGAGAATTTATTAGTTACAACTGGAATGGTTGATTAGACGTTAAATCGAAAACCTACTGTGGACATTATCATTATAGAATTCATTTTGCCCCGTAAAGAGAAAGGGGAGGTTGAATCTTGCTACGCGTGGAAAGTCGAAAATGTGAAACAGTACAATTATAGATCTTGTTTTAATTAAATTTAAAATTAGGTTTAACTAGTGAAATCGGGTTTTAATGGTAACATATACATACGAATATACCTATACGAATATATGTATATTTCTATTATATAAATTTAATATAAACTTATAAGGAAAGGGACCTAAGTGTTACTCTCCGATTTTGATGAGCTTTTAATATATGTTATTTTCTAGACACAAAATTAAGAATTAAGCCACCGCCTATTCATGCCCGTTCACACTTTTAAGGGGTGAAACATCCTTTAGAAAAAAATTTGTTTTTTTATTTTGAAGTGAACATTATCGAAACTACGAGATAAAGAAAAAGTTTTTAATAAAAGTTGAATGGCTTTAAGAGTATTTAAAATTATAATTTAAAATTTTTTTTATTTTTTATAATCTCAGAATTATTATTTTTTACAATTTAAAATTTTTCTAAATTATAATTATAAAGTACTCTTAAGGCCATTCAACTTTTATTAGAAACAATTTTTTTTATCTCATAGTTTTGAAGATATTGGCTCTGAAGTAAAACCGATTTTTTGTTAAGGGATGTTTGACCCCATAAAAATGCGAACACTTCACATATGCGGTAGCTTAAGTGATCTTGATTTTGTTTAAAAAAATAACATTAAAAGCTCATTAAAATCGGAGGGGAACACTTGGGTCTATTTCCTTATTAGTAGAAACATTCTTATATGTATATGATGTAGACTCGTATATATTATTACATAGCTAATATATATATATATTTTTTTTGTTATTTTATTAACATATTTTTGACTCTATATGTATTAAGATTTAACAATAATTTGTTCAACTTTGGCGAATAATAATTATTTGTAGTTTATGAAATTTCTCACAACTGAATACAGTTTGGATCTTCTACTCAAAGTTCTGTCGTTTGCAATACCTTGTATGGTATTCATTTTAAAATACGCTTCGTTTTGCTTTGGTAGTGAAACAGTAAGTCAACAGTAATTATGAGATTTATCGATACAAGATGTTATACTTTATAACATATTTTCGACTGTTGTGTCGTTGATGTTTTTTATTTTAAATTAAATTAATAAAACTTAAAAATGTACAGGTAAAAAATCTCATGGAAACTGTTATAAGCGATTGGAATTTGTTAAAAACCGATGCCGAGTTTGAAATTATAAAAAAACATTCCGATTTTGGACGATTGTATGCGTTGCTCTTTGCATGTGAGATAAATGTTCTTTGTTATATTCTGGCATTAATCTGGAAATATTAACTTTGATGAATATATCCATTCTATCCTTTACAAAATCATATATTTGATAGATATATTATAGTGAATACGAAAAATGTATTTATTTACTATGCTTGTATCTATCCACTTTCATGTACTTTTAGTGGCCGTGTACTTTGGTTTGGTTTTTTATTTTTTTATTCAATTTACACCAAATTTTCTCGACATCATAGCACCACGAAACGAATCGCGGTTGCATAATATACCACTAGCTGCAGAATACTTTGCCGATCAACAGGAATATTATCTTCCGATTTTATTGCATATTGACATAATAGCTATTGTAGGATTCACCACAGTGATTTCTACTGAATCCTTAATTACAGCATATGCACGACATGCTGTAGGAATGTTTGAAGTCGCCAGGTAAACTCTGAATTAAATTGAATTCTTTCTTTCTGCAATAACATATTATTTTGATATACAATGACACATTTGATCTGCAATAACACATTATTTTGATATACAATAGTATTGAAAATTGAGTGTAAAATAAAAAAAAGGCAGTAAAAATGTTTTACTAATGGATTTTATTTATTCGATACTGTGCTTTACGACATAATTCTGTATTAGACATAAAATTAATTTATTTTACATACATGGAAAACAATTAATTTGTTACACAACAGATTTTGTTTTAGTTACAGAATAGAACATGCGTTTGACGAAGTATTGGGCAGAATGACATCAAAAAAATGTTGTTCATATTGCACAAAAATAATAAACGCTGTTCACATTCACAGGAGAGCTACACAGTCGGTATCTTTTAAAAACTTGCATTTGTTTTACGGCACAATATTTTTTAACCATCTTATTTGATCTTCTTTAATCGATTCATGTATTACCTTTTACAGCATACATGTAATCAATGAAATATATCTTACCTTTTCATTTACACTAACAAAGAATAAACTGACAAAATATAATTTATTTTTCAAAATCAATATATTATAATGAAAAATTATTACATTATTTTATTCAACATAATTAATATAAAAATAATTATATCAACACAATTTATTATTAAAGTATTTTTCTTATTCAAGATTCGTCGAGTTTTTAAGATCTGGCTTTGTTATTTCATATTTTTTTTTACTTTGCTTGGGAGTTACTTCTTTGACTGCTAATTTACTTCGTGTAAGTTTCTTACCTTATTTATATACGATTAACCATTAAGTAAGATTATAAAGCGTATCTATTTTCTTATTACACAGCTCTTTTTAGCGACGCAATATATGGACAATTTACAAGAATGTATTACCGCCGTATTACTCGTCCTTGGTCATATTTATTATATATTCTTTGGCAATTACACTGGCCAGAAATTAATAGATCAAAGTATAAATGTATTTTACAAAACGTGAGTATTTTGTCAAGCAATTTGTAAGTTATAATAAAAATTGCTAATTTAATAGATGAATAAATGCTAAACGCATTCTCATAATACAATGACAAAACCAAATATTAGACACGAAATAATATTGAAAAAAATTGTAAGATATATAATTGTTTACTAGCGATTATGCTCAGCGACTTAAAAAAATAAAATTTAAATGTGAAAGATATAAATGTTTTATTCATAATATACAATGCAATTTATTGTGACATATACTAACTATGTAAAACTCACATTTAGCTTTATAAGCATAATACTAACTATTGTGTTTATATTATATATTAGATATGTGTCACAATGGTATGACGCTCCGCTCCATGCACAAAAATTATTATTATTCATGATGCAGCAAACGATTAAAGGTACTGCCATGTCCGTGGGTGGCATATTCATTCCATCGTTGGAAGGTTTTGCGACAGTAATTAATTACTTGAATTCGTTGTGATAGCAGATTTTAATTACTTCCGCGTGTATGTAAAATAAATCTCTCGTTTCAGATTACCAGCATGTCAGTCTCATACTTTACAGTAATTTGTTCTATTAAGTAATATAAAAGAAGTCACGATTATGAATTCAGTCATATATAGAGGCATACACTTAAAGAATTTACTTAAAGAATTTAAACTATAAGACATATTTCCTGTATAAAATAACAATAAAGAAATCTTTAAAAAACGTACTAATTTATAAGTATATATATATATTTACCATTTATACCATAAACTGGAAAGAAAATATCTAATAAACATTTTTTAAAATAATTATTATTAATTTATTTTAGCTTTGTTTATTTATGATAAAACGATTTATTTATGATAAAAAGAGAAAATAAAATGGCGATATATTTCGATTAATATAAATTTCATATAGAATTCTTAATTATTTAGATAACAACGTGTGAATAATAATATACAATAGATTTGTTAAATGTATATACTTTATTCGTTATACAAATATAATGCTCATGATACTAAAAAGCGTGAAAAACAGCATTTTCTAGCAGTATATTCATCTCATCATCCGAAGTTGTGTAAATAAACTAGTAATCCGATATAACTTTGATGCGAGGTGAACACTTTATGTTGCAGCTTACCAGTTTGTTGCTGTCTTACGTTATGTAATTTAGTCTATGCGTTCGTAGTGTGCACTTTTAAAGAAAGTTGTAGCTAATTTGCATTTAACACAGATGAACTAGCAGCTTTGTTTTGAAATGGCGGATGTTGTAATTAATGCTACTCATTTAATGGAAACTTTCAACTGACGATGTTATGTTATTATATAATAATATATATATCTAAATTGTAATACGCCTAAATATTAGTATTAATAAATGTAATTTTATTAGAAAAAAAGAAATTTATTGTTTTAAAAGTCCAATGGATAGTATGTATTGTCATAACAATAACATTTAAATCGATGAAATAGAGAAAAAACAGCAATTTATTTTAATAAATCTAATTATGGAATTGGTTAAGTATTTTGCCACGGTAATATATATGTATACAGCAATTAATAAGATGTAAATTATTTAAGAACAAAAGTTACGAAAAGATTTTAACAGAAAGTTAACTTTTGCACAGTTTACAAAATCTAAATCCATTATTGTTTAATCAACTAAAAGCTACAATTAATTTCATTTTCGAAATTAGAAATATATATAAAAAGGAGCAATTTTATTATAGCTTTTCACCACAGCGTTGTCTTAACGGTAATTTATTCTCTATAATAACGATCTAATATCGCTGAAACACTTATTTGCCATACTGCACATGCAATGTTACAAGAGTTATTCAATAGTAATACACATGTATTGAAAATTACGAGGTACGTAATTATAAATAATATTATAGTTTATGTGTGCTTGTACTTAATACCTTAATAATTCACAGCACTTCAAGTATCATCTTGTTAAATCTTTTATTAGTGATTTTGTGCGCGTAATGAAAAAACACAAAGAATTATCTTAATTATTTTATAAAACGTTAGTTTTTAATTTTAAAGATAATAAACATTTTACAAACACTTGCAAGTATGACTGTTTTACAATTGCCATTTTTATTTTGCATCTCTAAGTTACATTTAAAAATTGATAAAGCAGAAGTTATTAAAATTCTCTAAAGTTGAATTATAAGAAATTTAGACGGATTTTTCACACACAATATTTACAAGATAATGTTGAAATAAAGTATACATTATTATTTTTTATATTAATTGTACACTTACTAGAATTAATATAATCATATTTGAAAGTGATACTTTATAAATCTGCAATATCCATTTACATTAGAACATTTTTTTATGCAAACTAATCAATACTGGCTCTTACAAAGAACCAGCAAAATATATGCATATAGTGCATGTAATATGTCACTCAAAAGAGAATATTGCTTTTGGAATGTTAGATATCTTATGTTTTACACTGAAAGATAAAACCGTTTTAAATAGAATCTGTTTGTCTGCTGGAGAATGTCACACCGAACTGCGCTCTTGCGCCAAGCTACGCCGAACTGCGCCGGTCCGAACATAAGAACAAAATGAGATTATTTTCTTATACATCAGCAATTGCCGCAAAAATAGTCGTTTTAATGTAGCGTATTATTTCAAGTGGTTGAAGTGAAGTTGTAGCACTTTTCGTTCTCACTGCGTAATTATAGAAAATTATTAAATTACATAGCCGTGCCATACGTTTTATCGCCTGCAAGAGAAATTTTACGGAAAATAAAGAAATATTCAGAACGTTTAATGATACAATATTATTCAGAATATCCGCGGTATTTCTATTCGTAAACGTAATTCCGTCCATTGAGCAAGATGGTCTTTTCTGGCGAACGCTACTATAACATTTATCGGGTTATGTTGACAGCGATTGGTTTGTGGCCTTATCAAACGTCGATCATTATAAAAGTGCAAACAGTGTTCTTCCTTGGCGCATATTATTTTGTTCTTTTATTCCAGGTATATTTTTCGATTATTTTCTTTTTACATATGGGCGCTTTTTTGAAGTGATACTTTGTTAAACAAATTTGACGTATCATCATCATATTTATGCATTGCAGTTTATGACCTTTTTAACAGCAACGTGCAACTTGGAATTTATTTTTAAAGAACTTTCATATATTTTCATTACCATGTTATATATTATAAGTTACAACTCTTATTATTTTAATTCTAAAGAAGTAAGTATTACTTACAATTTTATTTTTATGGCGATGTCCTTTTTTATCCGAGAATTTTAATTCTCACAAATAAGAGGATAATAGGAGGAATTTGAGATAATAATTGTTTAAATGACAGATGAAATATTTATTGGAGCAAATCAAATTGGACTGGAATACAATCGAAGATAATGGTGAAATTAAAATATTGGAGAAGTATGCTTTTGAAAGTCGTCTTCTTTCATTAATTCTGGGTTGTAAGTGAATTACAAAATAAATTATACGTATAATTTTTAATATATACCTCTTCAATTGAAATTGTTTACTTATGATAATCAAATAAGGTTCGGTTATGTGATATCTTATTATTCTTAACGTTTCCAGCTCTCATCGCTTGCGCTATATTTTTAATTACAATTATAGAATTAATACCGGTTATCCTTGACGCTGTCGCACCGATGAATAAATCTCGGCCACGCAAAATAAAGATAGACTTTGAATTTTTTATTGACCAGGAACAATATTTTTTTATTTATTTAATATATGAAATCATGATAACACTAATTGGAATGTATACAATACTTGCGACGGGAACATTATCGATGGCATTCTTCAAGCATTGTTGCGCCTCTCTTAAAATCGCTAGGTGAATGCGTATCTCTTAATTTTGCTTAAAAAATAATCTACCTTGAACTGTTGATTATATACAAATTATTTGCAGTAACTTAATCGAAAATACGGTGACTAAACATACACTTCAAATTCCTGCTTTTCGGAGAACACACGTGATGTACCAAAAAATTAATCGTGCTGTTCATATTCATAGAAAATCCATTCAGTTAGTCTTTATTTAATTTAATCTTTTAATTACCACCTACACATGACGCACATTAATTTTAATTAAAAAAAAAACATTTTTTTATGTCTTTGATATATATGACTTAAACTATGAATTAGATTTTCTTCGCTATTGAAGGTTTTCCACATTTTTTATGAATATTATGAACAAATGGTATTTCGCCATAATAATAATCAGCGTAGTATCTTTAAGTTGCAATCTTTTTCGAGTAAGTAATGTATATAATATATTTTATATTTAATATTTAACTCTATTTCTATAGAAAAGAATGAAAATTATGAATTCGTATATTATAAAATTGAAATAAGAATTAATATTATACATTTTTATAGCTACTTCGTGCACTATCAACGTTAAATGAGTTTTCTGAAATAGTAATGTGCACCAGTATGGTAATAGCACAATTTTTAATCATATTTGTACCTAATTTTATTGGACAATTAGTTACCAATCATAGTTCAGAAATATTTAATGCCGCGTAAGTATATATCACGTATAAAGATTTAAATCTAATGATGACTGGATGAAACAAATTGATTTCTTCGACAAATTCAGTGTCCACATATTGTATGATACTTTTTATCGACTAAATTATCTTGTTTAAAAAAAATTATTATTTTATTTTACAAATTAAATTATAAGAAGAGAAAAGTTTTGTATGCATCCTTACTTGGTAAGGAATTTATTATATCTAAGAGATATAAGATTTATTATATCAAAGTATATAGAAATCGGCCTAACTCCCAGACTCATTTCAGT
The DNA here is from genome assembly GCF_000956235.1 of Wasmannia auropunctata. Taxonomy (NCBI): domain Eukaryota; kingdom Metazoa; phylum Arthropoda; class Insecta; order Hymenoptera; family Formicidae; genus Wasmannia; species Wasmannia auropunctata. The sequence continues at coordinate 28,096 of NW_012029393.1, read as the reverse complement.
GCGTGGACATTGAGAATTTTTTTAAATATTAGATTAATAATATTTATTGATATTGTCACAGAATAATATTTACATAAATATTTGATAACAATTTGATAATAATTATTTTGGATTTGAATTTTTACATACTTTGTTATATTTTTAAATTGAATAAAAAATAGAAGGTATTATTTAATACATATTTAAATATATAAACAGAGGCGTATCTAGGAATTGATGAAATGGGCCAGGGTGGCAGGTCCAGAAATAGCACATAAATCATCCTAGAAATCTGTTCTCAATTATTTGTGTAAAATCGTAAGTTCAGACAAGAGCTGAGAGCTGAATTGAATAAGAGAAATAATTATGTAATAAATTATGTAATATTTCAAAATAAAAATAAATAGATAAAATTAAAAAAACAAGTTACTTAAGTCATAAAAAAATACGATGGGTTAGAAACAACATAAATTTTAATTAGGGTTAGTACTGGGTTAAGTGAATACATTTATTCTATGTATTATAGTGTATAACTAATTTAAAGTATATAATTGATTTATATACTTTATATTTACAATATTAAATTATACGGAGCATTTAAGCAATGATATTAAAGCATTTACAATTCAACAGTTATTAATTTTATTATAGTAGTAATTTTTAAACAAATGTAATTATTGATGATTTTTTTTTCTGGAGAAACGGCGCCGATATTCTTGCTAAAGACATATGAGACCCTAGATATACCTCTGTGCATAAGCATCGGCAGAAATGACTTTTTCCACAAATAATGCTAAATATATTATTTTTGTAAATTTTAGATATAACACGATGTGGTATTTAGCTCCGTTATCGATACAAAAATTGCTTTTATTTGTGATGCAAAATTCTCTGAAAACTTACACCATAACAATTGGGCATATTTATGTATCATCTCTAGAAGGATTTTCTACGGTAATGAATACTTTCTAGTTAACAGTAAACTAATTTTCTAGGAAAAGAATTTATCTTATCCTTTTTTCTCCTAGAGAATGAATTTATTATATTTAATACGTATTTAAAATGATAATATTCTGTCATAACAGTCTATGTAACAATCAAGACTTAACGATTACTAACAATATAAAAATTAATATTTTTTTTAGCTTTCAACTACAGCAATATCATACTTTACTGTAATGTATACCATGACGATGTCATAACATACAAAAGATTTTAATTGGTTATAGAAATTTGAATGTAGTGGTGTACTCGCACATATTACAAATTTAAGACTTCTAGGTATGTAATTATTTGCTTAAATAAACAGCTGCTTAAACACATAGACATCATATTATAAAATTTGAACATATCATGAACATTAGCGTTACTAATAGTAAAAATAATTTTGACTTCTAGCACATCCTGACATATATTACATGCAAATCGGAAATCATATATCAATAATAAGCAATAATGTAATTTTTTTAACAGAACACGGAATATAAATAAAATTTATTAAAATATATTTTATGTTATACAAATGTTTTCACGAACATTTCCAACATAGAGCTAACTAAAAGTAATTAAACCTGACTCTTTTTATGTATAAAAGATATGTATAATTATTTATATATGTATATGTATATAATTACATATGTATATACAGGATATCTGGTAGTTATTAATACAATACTCGTGGATAGAACAAATCTAAGTAGAAAAGTCCTATATCATTTTATGATTTTTGCACTAGTTGACGAGAAATTAATTTAGTAAGATCTGAATCAACATGCGTCTGCGCGATTTGATAACAAGCGACAGCCCAACGTTTACGGTCACTAAACGCGTGATAAGACTTACAATTAGCAGAAGCGCTCGGTAAACAGCAATGGGCGTGTTCAGCAGACAAAACAAATTGGTGAGCGATTTTTTATTACAATAAATTATAATTATAATTGGTTTCTACACTTAGATCTAACGAAGAACTAAAGGCAAGAACCAATCATATTAATGAATCACTGAGTGCTCATTGATCTGCTCTAATCGCGCCCAATGATACGCGCTCGTGCATAAACATTGTTTTCAATAAAGCCTCCTCTTATTGCTATGTCGCTTACCTAAAAATCGTAAATGTTGAATTGTCGCCTGTTGCCAAAATCGCATGCTGAGAGGTTCGCAGATTTTAACAAATTAATTTTTTGTTATCTGTTGTGAAAATCGCAAAATGTACAGAACTTTTCTATTTAGTTCAGCCCGCTCTACTTATCCACGAGCGTTGTGCCAATAATTATCAAATATGTATATGTATATATATAATAATTTAGTATCTTGTATTTAATTTCAACGTAAGCATACAAAATAACACATCAAATTCTATTATATAATGTTTTATATCGATGAATATACTTCCTTGCTTCAAAATAAATTACTCTCTCATAGAATAAACACTATTAAACATCAAAGAAGCAGCTGTAACCCAATTTCTTGAGTTAAATAACATTTCATTATTTTCAACTTCTATGTGTGTCAAAATGTATTATTTTAACAGAAAACAACCATATCTAATTAATCCATTTCTGCGGTTGAGTTGCTTCATTTTAATTATGCATTTAGTAAACATAAACTAAATTTGAGTCAAATTTAACACATTTCTTGAATTAAATTATTTAACGCCATTATTGTAGTTAAATTAATGACATATTGTGTAGAAGCAGTGGCTACTCGTAGGAATGATTAAAAATAACTCAACTCATAACTTGAGTATACTTTGACATTATGAATTTAACAGTGTACAACGCTAGCTGCGCTTGTGCGTCTACAACCTACATTATTAAAAGAAAAGAAAACGAAAGATACGATTTTCTTCAAATATTCATCAATTCGGCGAAACGTTTTGAACACAATTGTTTAATGAAACTATAGCACTTTATATAATTTATCGCGTCATTATAATAAATTACTAAATTACATAGCATTATCTCGCTATAGGTTTTGCGTGCAAATAAAAATTTTATAGAAAGAGAAACCTTCAGTATTTGATGTAAAAAAGACGATTGTTTTCCGCACTTGCTCTCTGTTAACAAAACTGTTTCATTCGTCAGGCAGTATGGTCTTTATCGGCGAACGTTATTATAATTTACATAGAATTATGCTAACGGTCATTGGTTTGTGGCCTTATCAAAAAACGAGTATTTCACGAATTCTAACAGCTTTGGTCTTAAGTGTATTAGTTTGCCTTTTGTTTTTTCAGGTATTTCTTAATTTACTTTATTTTGCACCTTTTTTCAAATAAGATGAAGATTATCGCTGCCATTAATATATACTTTTCAGTTAACGCTATTTATGACGACAAAGTACGATGTGGAATTTATTATTAAAGAACTTACATCTATTATACCTGCTGTTATTTATATTTTGATTTATAATTGTTTTTACTTCAACAATAAGATTGCAAGTATCGCTCATACTTTACGTAAATCTTTAATAAAAATGTCAGTTGATTAATGAACGAATAACGAATTAATTAATTCAATGTTTTATACAAATAGCTTAAAAAAGCATTGGAACATATCAAGTTGGACTGGAAGACGATAAAAGATAGTAATGAATTGAAAATATTAGAGAAATATTCACATATGAGTTATCTTTTTGCATTATTTGTGAACAGTAAGAGAATTGCAAATAAACTTCTGTCATCTTACATATATCTCAAATACATTCACTCTGTTTAAAAAAAAAAATGTTCTATTATTGTTGCTATTTCCAGTTTCAATTAGTTTCGGTATGATTGTTTTTATAATTACCGAATTTTTACCTATTATTCTTGACTCTGTCGCACCGTTGAATGAGTCTCGACCACGTAGTTTGGTGGTACGTTATGAACTCTTCATTGACGAAGAGCAGTATTATCCTTTGTATGTAATATTTGAGATTTTAACGGTGACGGTTGGAATTTGGTCATTTACAAGTTGTACATTTCTCGTTATGATTGGGGGACATTGTTGCGCAACATTTAAAATTGCAAGGTGAAGACATGTAATAATTTTATTAATAAAAATATTTTTAATTGATTTTGTAAAATATATATATATTCCGTTTGCAGCAATTTAATTCAAAATACTGTGACTGAAAATACGTTGCAAATTCCTGCTCCTTATAGAATTTATTTCATGTATCAAAATATTTGTCGTGCAGTTCACATCCATAGAAGAACTATACAGTTAGGTTCTGTAAAAGTCATAATGTGATTATTGTTATTATATGTATAAATTTTATTCGAATAAGTAAGGTATTGTTTATAAAAACTGTAAATTTTACATGTAATACATACAAAATTACTTAACAAATTTTTTGTTATTGTTAAAGGGTTTTAAGGAATGTATTAAATTCATTAAATGTATGGTTTCTACCTTTGATTGTACTTGGCGTTGTGTCTTTAAGCTGCGTTATTTTTCGAGTAAGTAATTTATAACAAATTTTTTATCTATCTTTTGTTTATTTAAATTTATGTTATTAATTAAAGCGTCACATATATATTAGGACATTTTATAAAGTATATTTATAATACATCTAATAAATTTTATAAAGTATTATTTATATAATAATATATCTACTCTCTCTCTCTCTCTCTCTCTCTCTCTCTCTCTCTCTCTCTCTCTCTCCCTCTCCCGTCTCTCTTCGAGAAGAGGTGGCAGCAGTTATTTGTTTCACATACAAAAAAGAGC
>NW_012029393.1:16287-22791 GCF_000956235.1 Wasmannia auropunctata | reverse complement strand
CTTATATGTCGCTGTGAAAATCGTATCTGAATAGGCCCATCGGGACTTGTCCCTTATATACGGGGAAACTCTCGGTGAGCAGTGGGCCAATCATGAGTCTATGCGAGACACATGGTTGTCCTGCCGCTTTCTCTTTTTTTTTATGTTTAAATAAACATGTCGAACGAGACGTCGGTCGCGACGTAGAGCGATACGGCTGGCGCCAAACTCGGCTATTAATCTATTTATTCAAAAGATGTTTTCTTTATGGTTTGTCCGCCGTAATTGCTTACCGCTTCGCTCGGCGACGTGGAATGCATCGAACTGCGTAGTGGGCCCACTAATATATATATGCGCAACAAATATACATGTACGCAACAGAAGTATACAGAAATTATTTTAATTCATGGTCTGTCCCAAAAGTAATGAGACTATTTTTTGGCGCCAATTACAATTGTCGGAGCGTGGATTCATTGATCAGGACCTTTGTGCAGGATGTTAGGTATATCTGATCCTTCTCAGTTGCCTCCGAGCCTTTCTAGCAGTCGATACCATCAGCAAAGTGCATTGTAATTTTTGTATCTTGTCACAAAAATTCAGCTCAGACTGTGCTGTGTTTTGAGCAACGTTACGCGATCAAATTCTGAAGACAAAGCAGCACCTCATAAGCTGTTCCCAACATCTCCAATGTTTCGGAATCAGTTTCACGCAGAATTTGATCGCTGCTGAATTTTCGACCGTGACAAGACAAAAATTACAACGCACTTTACTGCTGGAAAGGCTCAGTGGCAACTGGGAAAGATCAGAATGTATACCTGACATCCCGCATCAAAAGTCCGGTTCAATGGATCTACTCTCCGACAATTATGATTAGCACCAAAATTAGTCTCATTACTTTTAGGACAGACCATGTTTATCTTTAAGACATTAAAACATTCTTCAATAAAAAAATTTTGGAAATAGTACTTCGGATGTGTTAATTTGAAATAAAATATGCTTTTTTTAAACATTTATATGCACCGAACATGTTATATACACAGCGATATAACTGAGTCATTATTCATATAATATAATATTTCATAGTTTCTTAATGCATTAACTCGATTTGATGATTTTTCCGAAATATTTGTATCGTATACCCTGTTTGCGGCTCACTTTATACATATGTTTACGGCGAACTTTTGTGGACAAGCAATTATCGATCACAGTGCAGAGATGTTTAAAGCCGTGTAAGTATTACAAAAGTTCAATATAAATTATACTGTGTATATACAGGGTATCCCATTTTATATTTGACAGGCAAATATTTGGAAATCGCGAGGTTTTAAAAAAAAATGTTTCAGGTGTAGGATTTTGAGAAGAACGTATTTTAGTCAAGATGCTTTTTTTCTAGATGGTGGAGTTAAAAAGATATGAAAGTTACTTCACTTTTTTTGAATAAAATAATGATTTTTTTTAAATAATATGATTTCTCCAATTATTCTTATATAAGTATTAAAGTTATCGAAAAATCAATATTTTACGAGATATTTAATACTTTTATTATTATGCAATATTTGAACGTGAAATGTAAAATATCTCGTTAACTATTAATTTCTTGATAATTATATCTTTAATAGAACAGAATAATGAGATATCTTTAATAGCACAGAATAATGAGATGAATCTATTGGTGTAAAGAAAACACACAGTTGCTTTGCAAAAAAGAATATGTAAAAATTACATTATTTTTGCAAAGCAACTAGCTGTGATGCGAGTAATAATCACTAGAGAATTAAAATGTCATTTCGTTTTTGTAGATATATTACATTGTGGTATGTAGCTCCGCTATCAATTCAAAAGTTGTTGCTGCTCCTGTTAAGATCTGTGAAAGATTTTAAATTGGATATTGCTGGTGTTTTTATTCCATCTCTTGAAGGCTTTTCTACGGTAATGAATGTTTTATAAACATTTATAATTATTTGTAAATGTTACTATTTTAACCGATATACATATAAAATGATTTAGATGATTTATGTTAAAGTGAGTTGTATAAAATTAATAATTACTAATACTATAAAGAAGAATTCTTGTTTTAGCTTATCACTTCGGCATTATCATATTTCACAGTAATATATTCTATGTGAAAATGATGGAATAATGAAGAAATGTTAGTTATTCAAGTAGAAGATAATAATTATATAATACTGACTGAGACAAATGAATTAATCTCCTTACGTTTGCTAATACAGCACTGCACAAGTTTCAAGCGGATCTTATTGACGCAATATATTATCAATTTTAATAAAATTATGACTATATGTGATAAAATTATATCATGTGATTTTATTACGTATAGTTAGATTAAATGTGCATTATACTATTATATAGAAAACATTTAACCCTCATTATTGCATTACGGTAAATATCTGTAGTTAAAGTGGATTTCTTGCACTGTAACTAATGAATACATCACACTAATGAAATACAAAAATTATAAACAATTTTATCAAGTAATATTTTATATCTTATGCAAGGGATTATATACGATTTTATAAAAACAAAACTTGCCCTTATTAGAATAAAGTTAATGCTAAAATATGTACAATAGCACGTCCATGTTAAAGGAATAAATTTATTTATAAATAAGATGCAAACCAAACAGATTAGCTTTACTTTACGGAAGTTGCGTGTATTTAAACGTAACATTAACAGTACCTACATTAAGAAGAATTTTATTTTAAGTTCAATAAATAAATGTATTATCTTTTTCTCTTCTTTTTTATATGACATAATATTTAATTTTTTAATATTTACGGTCGTAACATTATTCCATACAATGCAGAAGAGATTAATGAATTTTACTTTTGCTTTTACACTGCTTTTTAATTCAATAAAATGAAATTTTTTATTAAATCATATTAAATTATATATTGTTCCCCAATCATACTCAATACGCGCGTTTAACGTACGTATACTAAAGTACTATTTTCCAAACTCAAAAAAATGAAAGGTAAGTCTATCTAGGTCATCTATTATTTTTTTCAAAATAAAAATGAATAGAAATAGTAAAAAGAAGTTACTTGAGTAAAAAATATAAATAAGATTAGTAACAACTAAAGTAAGTTTTATTCAGGATTAATACTGGACAAAGTTAATACATTTAATTTATGTATTATATTATGTAACTGTTTTATATTTATAATATATAATTGATTACTTATTAATTTATGCTTATAGTGTATATTGATTTATTGCTTCAAGTGTACAATTGATTTATGTATTTTATTATTTACATTATATTACACGGAACATTTAATCAATTAAATTATAAATTATAAATTAAATTATTCACAACTAAATCTACAATATTTAATTTTATTATAACAGTAATTTTTAGTCAAACAATGTGGCTGTCAAACAATGTGTAACAACAAAATAATTTTTTCCTGAGCAGCATTATTATATATAGTTCTTTGCCAAGAATGCAAGAGATCCCTCTAGGTACGCTTTTGTGCACAAGCATAAATGACTTTTTCACAAATAACTCTAAATTTAACATTTTATACTTAGTGGATAAATTTTTGTAATATAATATGATATTTATCTCCGTTAACAACACAAAAATTACTTGTATTTGCGATACAAAATTTTTTAAAGACTCACATAACCTAACAATTGGTCGTATTCATATATTATCTCTAGATAAATTTTGTGCGGTAATATATTCGTGGATAGAAATGCGCTGATCCTCTTTATTATAATATTTAATCTGTTACAAAAGAATTATGTTTTATTATCACGTTGACATTTCTAGTTGTAGCTTATTGCAGTATTTTTACTTTATAATTATCAAATTTATACCTATTATACTTGATGCAGTCGCGCTATTGAATAAATCTCGATCACGTAATGTAAAAATACGTTATGAACTCTTCATTGACGAAAAACAGTATTATCCTTTGAATTGTTTAATATTCGAAAAACGGTATTATCCTTTATATTTAATATTTGAGATTATAACATCATCGGTTGGAATTTGATCAATAATCACGACTAATTCAACCTTCAGTATGATTGAGGGACACTGTTGCGCAACATTAAAAATTGCAAGATGGATATGCGCAACAATTTTATTAGTGAAATTATTTTAAATCGTTGACTTTGTATAAATTCACACACGTATATTCTGCTTGCAGCAATTTAATTCAAAATACTGTGACTGAAAATACGCTGCAAATTCCTACTCCTCGTAGAATTTATTTAATGTATCTGCAGAACATTTGTCGTGTAGTTCATCCATAAAAACTTATACAGTTAATTTCTCTATTTGTTATTAAGTAAAATGATAAATTTTATCTATTTTATTTGTTATTATGTAAAATGATAAATTTTATTTGATATAAGTAACAATAAGTAAGATATTGCACACATAAATTCGTTAAATTTTTACGATAACATATTTAAAATGACTGAACAAATGTTTTGTTATTAATTAAAGGCTTACTTAATTGCTCACATGTGATTTATACCTTATCTTGTACTTGGCGTCGTTTCTTTAAGTTGCGTCATTTTTCGAGTAAGTAACATATTTATTACACATATGTATAATAAAAAAAAACTTTTTAATGTATTTTTAAAAACATAATTGCACATAGCCTAATGTATATTTTTGAAAATTTATTTGTATGCACATATTTCGAATTGCATGAAAATTATTGACATATCTTCATTAAACTAAAACAATCTTTAATAAAAAGATTTTGAAAATAATATTCTGATGTTAGTCCAAGTAAAAGAATATACATTTTTTTTAAACATCTATGCACAGAGTATGTGTGTTATACATATAGCGGTATAACTGATTTATCTTTCGTGTAATATTTTGCAGCTGCGTAATGCAATGACACGATTAAATAATCTTTCCGAATTATTTGTATCAGTTATGCTCTTTTTGATTCACATGATTTTGATTTACACATGTATATGTTACTCGGAAACATTTGTGGACAAATAGTTACAGATAACAGTGCAGAATTAAAAGCCGTGTAAGTAATACGCGAACATTCAAAACAAATCATACTGTATCGTAATACAGTGTTATTAAATAATCAACTTTTTGTGTCTTCTTGAATATTTATTAACATAACAGTATGTGATAGAATATTGTTAATTGCACAATAAAATGGTACGATAAATTTCTCAGGTTTGATAAAAAAAATTTATTGGAGCTTTATTGAAGCTTTGATTTAAGCAACATGCGTAGAAATACATTTATTTGTCTTAATTAATATTTATTTAAATCAGAATCACGTAATTTTATTTATTTAACATTTTATAGCTATATGTAATTTTTTTTTTCATAATAAGTAAATTTCATTTTATAAAATAACGTGCAAGCGAATCCAGAAGATCATTTTGCTATGTGAATGTTATTAATATATATATATATATATATATATGTACTTAAAATTTAAAACTAACATTATATTATAGACAACTTTATTACAAGTCTACAATAAAATAGATAAATTGCCTTCTTCTTTCCTGTTTTGTAAATTATATTTAATTTAACTTTATATACAATTTTACGTCTTTATGAAATATTCACATGTTATATACATATATATCTATTACGAACATATAAATGTTTTACACATAACGAATAAGGAAGGCCAATGCACGGTCATAGCAGGATCTTGGTGCTTCAATTATTTTCTTATGTGATTTTACATATATATCCTAGCTTCGACGAAACTGCGTGCCGTTACTTTCAGATTCAACGCAACCCCCTGATTAAAACAGGACCGTATTATCACGTATTAACTTGCTAATCAATTTAATAAGTACTTGATACTCACTTGCATCTAATAAATTCCCCCTCCACCCCGACGTCAAATAAATGCTAGCCTGCATCTATACGAACACATGTTGTTTTACACCTACAACAGAAATGTTAATGAATTTTATGCATGCATGGAACTGAACATTATATACTTTGTCTTACTTGCGTACGCTATTTATATCCAGTGTAAAAATTAAGCATCAATACAAAAAAATTACCTGTTTTTAAAAGATAAAGCACATTGCCATACTATCTAGATATAAATTTATTTCTTATGATACATGTACATATATGTATATATATATATATATATATATATATATATACATATATATATATTAAACTTAATTTAAAACTTAAAAAATAACAATATTTATAAAGAACAGCATCCTGACATTATCACTTAATTTCCCTAACTTCTTTCCGTGTATATAAGAAATTGATATTAGAAAATTGAAGATTTCCCAATTTTCCCAAACATTTAATTGTCACGATAAAATTGAGATGATGTCATTTTAATCGAGATTTCATCGTCTTTTCACATTATTGTGATCATTGCACTTTATTACGGGTTGTAAGTAAAAAAGAATGATATAAATTTTTAAGCCGTTTTAGGAATAATAAACTAGTATATGTACATGCAAACATCTTCATGCATTACATACAAAAAACCCTTTTGTGTGGATCAAGCAATTGAAATA
>NW_012029393.1:15108-16267 GCF_000956235.1 Wasmannia auropunctata | reverse complement strand
GTTTCACCACAAAATATCATATAAAATATTTTAAATTGAGGCAAAAAAATTTTCTCAATAAATTTCTTCTTTTCATCTGCACTTCAACTATTGTTGAAGATGGAATCTGCCTCAGTGGCAGACCGTTACTATAAAATCAATCGAATTGCATTAAAAGCGCTTGGCATATGGCCTTATCAAAGCTCAAGAAGGATACATATCCAGGCAACGATTACGATTAGTTTTTTTTTAGCTACCGCATTTATCTATGTAAATCTTTACTTATCTTTTAGAATATCATTACATGTTAATAATATGATTATTATTTTTAGTTAGCAGTATTTATCACACACGACTGTACAATCAATGTATTAACTAACACACTTTCTCAGACTTTTCCTGTTATCATGTGCCTACTCATTTACGATCTCGTCTATTTCAACCTCGACAATGTAAGTTAGATTAAACAGATTTCTTTTTGTATACGTTTCAATAATTTGATAATAAATGACTCGATAGTTTAAGGAAATTAACGAGCACATGTCTTATGACTGGAAATCTTTCAAAAATAATTCATTAGAATTCACCATATTAAAAGATTATGCGAACACAGGAAAAAAGTTCGCTCAAATAATGCTGTGTAAGCAATAAATTTATTGCTATGTATTTTCTAAATTTGTATGTATTCTTTAGAATTATATATTATGAATTTATTTGTACACGGAAGTTCCGAAAATGGCTTATCTCAGGTTTCGATAAATTTGTAAAAAGCGACACTACGAAAGAGACACTTTAAGAGAAAATAGAAGAAAGAATGGTATTTTTTTATTTAAAAATGAAATCACCGATTTTAATAAATAGAATATTAATAATAATTAATTAATAGATACATATAGGGCATTCCATCTTAAGTGTGCCACCCGTCAACTTTTGGATTTTTGATTTGGCTGAAATTTTTATATATTATTTTATATATTATAGTACCCATCGGAAGAAGTTACCATGATTTTTTTTAAATTTTTTATCAACATAGATATGTTATGAGACATGAATTTTTTCAAAATTCGCAGTTCCAATTTTTAAATGCCTATAACTTTGCAAAAAATAATCCAAGTAAAAGGTTTTTTTCTTAAATTGTTTTTTTACTTTAAAAAAAAATATTTAAAAAATTTTTCAAAAA
>NW_012029393.1:7096-15088 GCF_000956235.1 Wasmannia auropunctata | reverse complement strand
ATTTTTCAAAAATTGTTTAAAAATTTTTTTTAGTTTTAAAAAAATGTCATTAGTTTTTGAAAGTATGATACATTTAATTTTTTTCAAAAAATTGTCATAAAAACTTTGATTAATTTTATAATTTTTAAAATTAGTTTGATTGTGAGGAAGCTTTTCCTTCTATTTTTTTCGAATTTAAATAGTTATTAAAATATATTTTTAGACTTTTTAAACACTGTGTTACAAAAAACACTTTTTTTCTCTCTCCGAAGTGCAATCATATATTTCTCGAAGATATTTTTGAACACGATGCCGTTGACAGAATTCGTCCAGCCTAATCAGGATTTTGAGTAAATTGGAATGAAATTGGTCAAAAACACCATTTCACTTTCATTCCAATTTACTCTAAATCTTGACGTGCTAGACGAATTCTATCAACGACATCGTGTTCAACGCGAAAAAATCTTCGGAAAATGTAAGGTTGCACATCGGAGAGAAAAAAAAAGTGTTTTTTTCTAACACATTGTATAACAAGTTTATAAATATAAAATTCAAACAGCTATAAAATGATGAAAAAAGTCGTATGGTCGTGAATCAAAATTTATTTAAAAGCTCTTAAATGATACGTTCAGATACCGTTATGTTTATTTAGAAACCAGTTTTCATTTTGCCTCAAGAAAATGTTAAACATAGCCAAAAACGCCATTTTTGCCACTTTATTCCAATTTACTCAAAATCCTGACGTGCTAGGCGAATTTTTCTAACGGCATCGTGCTCAGCGCGAAAAACTTTTCGGGAAAGATATGGTCGCACTTCAAAGAGAGAAAACAGTGTTTCTTTGTAGCAGTTATTAGAGAGAAGATTGAATTATAAATAATACTTCATTAAAACATAGTCAGAAAAATTGTACACGGAAAGAACAATTTTGCTGAATCCAAATCTAAAAATAATTTTTGTTTAATAATCAAAATAATTTTGTGCGAAAGTCAAAATAATTACTAGAATATCAAAACGTTTTATAGAAATTTTTAGTATTTACTTATCAGTTTTAACACTCCAACAAATTATTTTGATGTTTCAATAAAAAATTATTTCCAGATCTGTATTTAGCAAAATTTTTAGACCTTTTAACAAAATCGTTCTTTCCGTGTAGTGTTTGGCATTTTATTATGTGTTTACATTCTGTTTATCAATTAAAGTACTAAATTATTTGAATAATTTATCTAAAATAATATTAAACTCATGTATAATATAAATGTACGATAGTAGATATTGTTTCGTACTGTAAAACAGAGCATAATGTGGGATGGACCTCGTTCCGCGTAAAAAGTTGGAAACCTGTATGGAACTGTACATTTATAGACCTCATTTTGCATTGTAAACAACGGACAGTACGGATAGATCTCGCTTTGCGTGAAAAGTTGAAAAATATAATTATATAGAATCGTATAATTATAGACCTTCCCCGTTTGGAACTACACCGGTGTAGAACGATACTTACTTTGTATGAAAAATTGGAAGGAATACAATGATAAACTTTGTTTCACATTGATCATTTTCAACTTTTACTGAGAATGAACGATTCTAAAATCTTGAATTGTGAGACTTCTTAGTAATTTTTAAAATTATTAAAGTCAATGATTTCGTTATTAATATCAACATTTATCATTCTTTTTATTATTTCATTTTAAAATGGTTTTCTTATATAAGAAGTCGCCAAAATTTTCTTTAAAAACTTTTATTTTAACTCGAAATAACATTTTTTACAAAGTTTTGTCGATTGTTAATAAGTCATATTTAAAACTTTACACGTATTTTCTTTTATTTGAATTTTTTTAATTAATAAAAATTGTTTAAAAAAGATTATATTTAACATAATTATTGCGGTAATTAGATGCTAATTTAATATCAACTTGTGCAATTTTATCTGGCATTCTCAATAATTGAAATTAAATTCGATAATAAAATTATGAGTGCGTGTGTGCGCACGTACATGTATTATACTATAGAATATTATAATCTAATTTAAATAAAAATTACTACGAGATTAATTTTACTGTCATAAATTTTTTCTTTATAAAACTTTAGTGGAAAAACATGTTATACATACATAACAATGTAACAATGCTGCTTTTCAATTTATTTTATTGAGCTTTCAAGATAATAATGCAATACCCACACGCAATTATATATTAAATGCATTAAATTAATTTTTATAATATGTAATTATGTTAATTGTAATTATGTAATTAATAATTATGGAATTAATTAATATTTAAACATTAATTTTCTGATTTCTCAGTTGGTGGCTCGATTATTATGATTTTTTTCATAACGATTCACGTTATGCCAATATTTTTAGACACCTTTCTCCCTCTAAATGAAAGTCGACCGCTAAAGATATATCTAACAGTGGAATATTTTATCGATCCGTACAAATATTATTATTTGATAATATTTCACTTATCGCTTGCTGGCTGTTTTGGATTAAGTCTGATATTTGCTGTTTTTCAATTAGTGATAAATGGTGGATTTCATGTATGTGCAATGTTCAAAATAGCCAAGTGAGAATTTGAAATAATTACAATAAATATAAAATAATTATAAAAATAATACAAAAATGTATACATATATGATAACGATGAATTTATAGCTATCGAATGGGAACCATTGTGGACAAAAATATATTACGGATTCCTAACCCAAAAAGAGATCGCGTTATTTTTAAAAGGATAATTTGTGCTGTTAATATTCATCGCAGAAATATCCGGTTGGTATACTTTATCACACACACACACACACACACACACACACACACACACACACACACACACATACGCGCGCGCGCGCACACAATATATTTGATAAATCTATTATTTATTAAAACCTTATCATCTTTAACACCAAATATTAATTTAATTAAAAGTAAAAATAAACTATCTAAAAATTAATCCATGAATACTATTCTATAATTTAGAATGTTTAAATTGCGAAAGTATATAATTGTAAATGCGCTTCTTCACTACGATTTTTTGAATTTTTGTTTTGCTCCTAATCATATTTTTAGATTTTATATTTTATTTATTATCATAAATTTCGTTTTTTCTAAGATTTAAAAAATTTTTAATATTGAACATTTATTAATACTTTAATGTCGATATATTATTAGTTTTTTTAATTAATAGTGTGAGATAAATATGAATACAAATTTTATTTATTCATACTCTACGTTTACAAAATTTAACTTGATACTAGTAAATTACATTAGATATTAATCTATACTTAACACAAAAGTTGTACAAAGAAATTATATTTTTAATTTATTTTAATTTTAAGAGTGTGAATCGAACGATATGTAATGAATAATAATTTTTTTAATTTTAAAATTATTTTCGAAAAATATATTATATTTGAAATGCTGAAATTATTATTAGAAAACGGAAAATTATTAAAAATTGTTTTTAATGTAAGAGTAATCTATTAATTATAAAAGTTAGGAAAGAACTTTTACATAATCTTACATCGTAATTAACATAAAATGTTTTAACTATTGTAGGTTTGCGAAATTTGCATTCGCAACTGTGAGCAAACATTTGTTATTGATGCTTGTACTCGTTATTATATCTATAAGTATTATTTTGTTCCGAGTAAGTGGCATTATTTCTTTCATGTTATATTTGTTTAAAGTGGTTTCATCGTGCAAGTCCCAGTCAAAAGTTAGTCACTCCATATGACTAATAATTCAATAAAAACAAGCGTAATTTAATAAAAACATTTTACATAGACTGTACATATGCGATTGTGTGCCGTTTATGTGACAACGTCACACTATCGAATTGGCGTTGAGCGATAAAACCACCTTAAAAATTATTAAAAATATATTTAATATATTATATTTTTAACTGTATATGTTTAATTAATATTTGAATGTTATTTTTTATATTCTAGTTCTTTGAAGCGATAAAAATGTACGATAATGTATCGGAAATAATAATTTCGCCTGTATATCTTTATGCACAGATAGGTTTTCTCTTTTTTTGTTGTCACATTAATCAACAAATAAGAGATACTTATGGTGACATGATCAACATTCTGTACGTATTTGTCTCTTAGGCATCTCTAATATAGTATATATGAAAATAGATAAGATTAAAATGTTAGGACCAGCCTTAAAAATATGAACAGTAATCACTTGTTTTTCTAAATCTACAGATACAATGTACCGTGGTACATAACTCCTTTGAATATACAAAGACTGATTTTATTCATATTACTTCATGGTAAAAACATTTATTTACCATTATTTGGTTCATTTGAAGCTTCATATGAAAGTTTCACAACGGTAACATGTATATTATAACTAATTGCCATATCATATTTTACAATACAGCACATTACAACAAATTTTATTATATTTTATGTTTCCCAGGTTACAATGACATCGATGTCGTATTTCACAGTAATTTATTCTTTCCAATAAGAATTAATTGTATAACACGAATGTTTTTAATCAATTTTAAAAAAGTTTCACTCGGTTGTAGGAATGCAGTTCTATTTAAAAAGGATTTTATGTATATGATAATTTCAATCAGAAAAAATAAAGCATCAATAAAAAAAATTTGTTCTTGAAAGATAAAGCTCATTGTCATACTATCTAGATACAAATTTATTTCTTATGATACATGTACATATATGTATATATATACATATATACAGGGTGTCTCATACTCAATGGTACAGCGCTTGTGGGGAGGTAGTGTGGACAAAACTGAACAAAAAAGTCTTCTACCATTTTGCGATCTTCGCAATAGTTTTCGAGATATTAATATATAAAGCTCGTCGAATCTGAACGCGCGGCGAGATACGCCCGCCCGCTGCCGACCGCAATCACCTCCCCCGCGCACCTAGTTGGCGGCGCGTGGTGGAGGTTATCCATTGCCGTGCGCTAGACAATCAGTTACCCCCACCACGCGCCGCCAACTAGGCGGGCGGGAGAGGTGATTGCGGTCGGCGGCGGGCGGGCGTATCTCGCCGCGCATTCAGATTCGACGAGCTTTATATATTAATATCTCGAAAACTATTGCGAAGATCGCAAAATAATAGAGGACTTTTTTGTTCAGTTTGGTCCACACTACCTCCCCACAAGCGCTGTACCATTGAGTACGAGACACCCTGTATATATATATATATATATCATACTTGATTTAAAACTTAAAAAATAACAATATTTATAAAGAACATCACCCTGACATTATCACTTAATCTCCCAAACTTCTTTCCGTGTATAAGAAGGTTTATAAGAGATTGATTAGAGAATTGAAGATTTCCCAATTTTCCCGAACATTTGATTGTCACGATAAAATCGAGATGATATCATTTTGATCGAGATTTCATTGTTTTTTCACATTATTGTGATCATTGCACGTTATTACAGGTAATTAAAAAAAAATGATATAAATTTTAATCCGTTTTAGGAACAATAAACTAGTATATGTACATGCAAACATCATCATGCATTATATACAAAGAAACCCTTTTATGTGGATCAAGCAATTGAAATAATTCGCATCTATAGTAGCTTGCCAGTGAAAAATAAAAGGACAACAAATTAAAATAGAAATATCCTTTATATTTAATTTTACGCCTTTACGAAATATTCACATATTATTCTATACAACAGAAATGTTAACCCTAGATATACACACTGGGGTCCCCGGGACCTCAGCGAAACTTTCTCGGTTTGAAATTTCTGAAATTGGAAGGGGAGGGGTTTAGGATATTGACCTAAAAAAAGTTTGGGATCTTCTCAATATAGGAAGATGTGTTGACGCGGGGCAATTGTCGCTCAACAACCGAGCAGTGAACTGCAGTTAAAGTGAGCGTGGAGTCCCCGGGACTGCTTGCAGTTTTGTTAAAGAATTAAAATATCGGATCACAAAATTTTTTTGTTGTTATTTCAAGTATGTCCTTTCAGAATTTTCAAGGATTTTTCAAATTGATTTATAAACAAAAGAAATATGATTTTTTGAAAAAAGATCCTAAATCGAGATTTTTTGCGTTTCAAACTTTTTTTTTCTTTAAACCATCCTTAATTCTATCAACTTTTATTAATTATAGACTTGTTTCTTCATCAATTCTCTATCGATTGAAAAATAAATTAATTAAAATAAGTCCATTTTTGGTAGAGGTATAGTAATAAATATTGGTGGGGTCCCCCCGGGACTCCAGCGCAATTTTCTCGGTTTGACATTTCCGAAATTGGAAGGGGAGAGGTTTGGGATATTGATGTAAAAAAAGTTTGGGATTTTTTCAGTAGGAAGACGTGTTGACGCGCGGCAATTGTCGCTTAACTACTGAGCAATGAACAGTTGAAATGAGCGTGGGGGCCCCGGGACTGCTTGCAGTTTTGTTAAAAAATTAAAATATCGGATCGCCAAATTTTTTTTATTACTGTTTCAAGTGTGCCCTTCAGAATTTTCAAATCGGTCTATAATCAAAAGAGATATGATTTTTTGAAAAAGATGCTAAATCGAGATTTTTCGCGTTTTTGAACTTTCCCTTTTTCTTTGAGCCTGTATATCTTGGAACTCCTTAATTTTATCGACTTTTATCAATTATAGACTTGTTTTTTGATCAATTTTCTATCGATTGAAAAAAAAATTAATTAAAATAAATCTATTTTTTTGGAGTTACAATATTAAGTATGGATGAGGTCCTCGAGATCCAAGTGTGTACTTTACGTAGGCAAAATAGGAGTGTGTATTCTTAGGGTCATGAATTTTATAACTTTTTGATTAAATAAAATTTTTCATTGTTTCAACCGGATTACATTTATTATATATGTTTCTGTCATAATAAATGCAATAAACTTACTTGCCATTACGCAATTTTGATAAGTTCATGATTATATGTCTTTGCAAAGTTTCACTACAAAATATCACATGAAATGTTTAACATTGAGTCAAAAAAATTTTCTCAATAAATTTGCTTCTTTTGCACTTCGATTTTTGTTGAAGATGGAATTTGCGTCAGTGGCAGACCGTTACTATAAAATCAATCGAATTGCATTAAAAGCGCTTGGCATATGGTTTTATCAAAGCTCAAGAAGGATACATATCCAGGCAATGATTACGATTAGCTTCTTTTTAGCTACCATATTTACCTATGTAAATCTTTTTTATATGTTTTTTTACATCAATCTAAAATTTATCTTTCAGAACATCATTACATGTTAATAATATGATTATTATTTTTAGTTTGCGGTATTGATCACACACGACTATACTTTAAATGTATTAATTAATGCACTTACTCAGGCTTTTCCTATGATCTTTTGCATAATCTTGTACAGTCTCTCTTATTTCAATATCGACAGAGTAAGTTAAACAATTTTTTCTTTTTGTATACGTTTAAATAATTCGATAATAAATTGTTTGATAGTTTAAGGAAATTAACGAGCACGTATCTTATGATTGGAAATCTTTCGAAGATAATTCATTAGAATTCACCATATTGAAAGATTTTGCGAACGCAGGAAAAATGTTAATGCTAATAATGATGTGTAAGCATTATGAATTTATTGCTGTGTATTTTCTAAATTTGTATGTTTTCTCTAAAATCATCGATTATGAGTTTATTTGTACATTTTTTGGATAAAGTTCCGAAAATGGCTTATCTCTGATGTCGATAAATTTGTAAAAAGCTTTATTTTGAGTTGAAAAATAAAAACTCCAAAACGAATTTTGGCGACTCTTACGAAAAAGTTACTTTTTAGATAAAATAGTAAAAAGAATATTATGTATTTATATTAGTGATAAAATCACCCATTTTAATAAATATAAATGCATTAACTGAATATACAATATATTAAATATATTAAATGAAAAAAATTACACTTCTCAACAAAATTAAAGCATCACTTACTCTACCCTCCAAAAATAGGCAAAATTCAAAAGAATGTAACTTCGTCAAAAATGATCGTATTGAGATGTTCAAAAAAGCATTTTACAGCTT
>NW_012029393.1:0-4820 GCF_000956235.1 Wasmannia auropunctata | reverse complement strand
TCAAGCAGAAGACGGCATACGATCATTTTTGACGAAGTTGCTCTCTTGAATTTTGCCTATTTTTGGAGGGTAAAGTAAGCTTTAATTTTGTTGAGAAGTGTATTTCTCACACCAAAATTAAGAGTCACTCTTGATTTTTAAGATATAATTATTAGAAAGAAGATTGAATTATAAATATATATACTTTATTAAAACATAGCATAAGACAAATTAAACTTTGGAATATTATTATGTGTTTACATTCTGTTTATCTATTATAGTACTTAAATTATCTAAAATAAACTCGTGTGTAAACGTACAATAGTAGATTTCGTTTCGCACTGTAAAACAGAGTAATGTGTGGGATGGGGTGGACTTCGCTCCGCGTGAAAAGTTGAAAACCGTATAGTTATAGATTTCATTTCACATTGTAAACAACGGACGGTATGGATGGACCTCGCTTCGCGTGGAAAGTTTAAAAATATAATTTTAAAATCGTATAATTATAGACCTATTTTGTTTGGAACTGCATAAGTGTAGAACGATACTTGCTTTGAATGAAAAGTTGGAAGGAATACAATGATAAACTTTGTTTCACACTGATCATTTTCAACTTTTACTGAGAATGAACGACTCTAAAATCTTGAATTGTGAGACTTCTTAGTGATTTTTTAAATTATTAAAGTCAATGATTTCGTTATTAATATCAACATTTATCATTCTTTTTATTATTTCATTTTAAAAATGGTTTTCTCATCGAAGTCGCCAAAATTCTCTTTAAAAGCTTTTGTTTTAACTCGAAATAAAATTTTTTACAAGGTAAAAAGGCTTTGTCGAAATCTATAGTAAGTCATATTTAAAACTCCACTCATATATTCTTTTATTTGAATTTTTTTAATTAATAAAAACTATTTTAAAAAGACATATTTAAATTTAATGTTAACTTGAGCATTTTTATCTGGCATTCTCAATAATTCGTAATTAAACTTGATAATAATATTATGGTTACGTGCGTGTGCACGTACATATATCATACTATAAAATATTATAATCTAATTTAAATAAAAATTGCTGCGCGATTAATTTTAATGTTATAAATTTTTTTTTAATGTTAACTTTAGTAGAAAAACTTGTTATACATATATAACAATATAACAATGCTTATTTTCAATCATTATTTTATTGAGCTTTCAAGATAATAATGCAACACCCACACAATTATGTATTAATATAATATTATATATTAGACACACAATTATGTATTATACATTAAATTAATTTTTATAATATGCAATTATGTTAATTATAATTGTGATTATGAATTATGTTATATATACAATGTAATTATAAATTAATATTAGTACTTAAATATTAACTTTTCTGATTTCAGTTGCTTTCTTCGTTGTTGTAACTTCTCTTATAACGATTTACGTTATGCCAATAATTTTAGACATCTTTCTTCCTCTAAATGAGAGTCGACAGCTAAAGCTATATCTAGCAGTGGAATATTTTGTCGATCCGTATAAATATTATTATTTGATATTATTTCATTTCTTGGTATCTTGCTGTTTTGGATTAACTATAGGAATGACTACTTTTCTATTATTGATAAATTGGGCATTTCATATATGTGCCATGTTCAAAATAGCCAAGTGAGAATTTGAAATAATTAAATTTAAAACAATTATAAAAATAACAAAGATACATACACATATATGACAACCAATTTATAGCTATAGAATGGGAACTATTGTGGATAAAAACATATTACGGATTCCTAGCCCAAAAAGAGAGCGCATTATTTTTGAAAGGATAATTTGTGCTATTAATATTCACCGCAGAAATCTCCAGTTGGTATACTTTATAATCAATATATGTATATGAAAAACTATTATTTATTATTAAAATTTTATTATTTTCAACACTAAACATTAATTTAATTAAAATTAAAAATAGAATGTTTAAAAATAAATCCATAAACACTATTCTATAATTTAGAATGTTTAAATTGCGAAAGTGTATAATTGCGCTTTTTCACTTCGATTTTTTGAATTTTGCTCCTAATTATGTTTCTAGATTTCATTTATTATCCTAAACTTCGTTTATTCCACATTTAAAAAATCTTTAATATTGAAGAGTTATTAATGATTTAATTTTGAAATATTATTATTTTTCTTAATTAATAGCACGAAATATATGTAAATATAATATAAATTATATTTATTCATACTCTAGGTTTACAAAGTTTAACTTGATACAGATATTAATTAATACTCAACATAAAAGTTGTATAAGAAAACAATATTTTTAATTTATTATTGTTTTAAGGGTGTTGGATGATACGTAATGATTTCCTTAATTTTAATATTATTTTTGCAAAATATATCATATTTTAAATACTAAAATTATTATTAAAAAACGCAAAATTAAATAAAAATTTTTTAAAATGTAAGATGAATTGATTAATTATAGCTTGGAAAGGACTTTACATAATCTTACATAAAATGTTTTAACTATTGTAGGTTTGCGAAATTTGCATTTGCAACTGTGAACAAACATTTATTCTTGATGCTTGTACTCGGTATTATGTCTATAAGTATTATTTTGTTTCGAGTAAGTGGCATTACTTTTTCTATGTTGTATTTATTCGGAAATTATTAAACTTATATTTAATATATTTTTAACTATATATGTATGTTTAATTAATACTTATTATATTATTTTTTACATTCTAGTTCTTCATGGCGATGAAAATGTACAATAATATCCCGGAAATGTTAATTTCAGCTTTTTATCTTTTTATGCAGATATGTTATCTCTTTTTTGGCTGTCACATTAGTCAAATAGTAATAGATACTTATGCTGACATAGTCAACATTGTGTACGTATTTGTCTCCTAGGCATCTCTAATAACAGAACTTGTCATTTTAATTATTAATATTGTTTTAGCAATGCTAGCATAGAGTTGATTACATATTACGATATTGTTTTTTCTTTTGTGAACGAAATTTATTTCGAAGGATCATAAAAATCGAAGTTTATCACATACTTTAATGGCTATTGTGCATTTATTAAATCGTATATGCAATTGTTGTATAACATTTAAGTATTAATTTAAATATCAATTTAAAATTATATTATAAAGTTATTTTTTAATTAATAATATAATCTTTTCTTGAGATATTATTTAATATATTTTTTTCGTGAAATATGTCGATATTTTTGTATAACAGTTTGTAAATCTCTAATACTGTGTATATTAATTACTTACAATACTTTAGTAATACTTTATATTGCATATGCAAATTTAAGTAAGTATTTGCAATATAAAATTCTTTCTCACAATTATTATATTTAGCATATTTCCTGCTGAATAACTTTCCGTTTAAACAGTATAGGTTGTATGTGCTTCACGTCGTCGAAACTAATTTTTTTGCTTATAACAAGTCGCCGTGTTGATAGAAAAGTAATACATCTCAAAATTAACAACTTTTCAGTAGAGTATTTTTTAAATCTGAATTGAAATAACGTTTTAAATAGGATAATGAATATGCATAACTTCCCCTCAGACAACGTGAGATCTAAAAACATAAGACATATATAAAAATATCTTTGTGAGAAACATCTAAAAAAACGCCTTAAATCTTTTACATCTATATCATACGTCCCGATTCAGGACTTCGTGTTTAGGTTCATTTTTATTTTATATGATATTTGTAATTATAGGTAATGTATTCATTAAACTATGTCATGAGTTTTTTTAACCTTTGAATTAAATAAATAAAAGGTTCATATAATAAATAGGTTATAAATAGGTAATAAATAGGTTCATTTTTATTTTATATGATATTTGTAATTATAGGTAATGTATTCATTAAACTATGTCATGAGTTTTTTTAACCTTTGAATTAAATAACAATAGTACAATCTGTAATAAAACATTTTATTCTATAAATAAAATCAATTAAAATATACCTCTTTTTTTAAGAAAAAAATACGATTTTAAATAAGATGTTTTTCTATAACTTCAGCACATTTTCTATAACATTTTTTCACGGTATCTTAATTCAAAAAATGTTTCTATTTTATAAAAAATTATTGCCAATTTGATAAGGGCAAATAACGCCCTGTTTCTGCCCTCTAGCGGTAAATTGAGAGAATAATAAGTCGTTTTTTGAAATAAAAAATATATTAATCTTTAATCGATTTTTTTTTATTATATCAAAAATGCAACTTATGTCACTTTTTACTTGTGTCACTTTTTCATCAACGCAGCGATCTTATAATATTTTAAATATATTGTATGATATACAGAGTGTTCGAAAATTCAACCGATAAACTTTCAGAGATTGTCGGGGACACTAAAAGGATTATTTTTTGCGAATAGACCTAGGGTTGGAAGTATGTCGTTACACCACTACGGCAGACAGCGTTCAAAAAAGGTCGAACCTCGAAATATCTAAAAAAATATAAGTTTTATAAAAAATTGTTTCAAACAAAAGTTGTAGTGTGTAAAAAGATTTATTTATTTATAATTTTTTATAAAACTTATATTTTTTTAGATATTTCGAGGTCCGACCTTTTTTGAACACTGCCGTAGCGGTGTGACAATATACCTACCCATGAACGGTCATACACCTATTATGAGACACCCAGTATATATACACTGGTCCAAAAAATTAAAGAATCACCTGTTCTAGCCTCTAAAAGTAGGCAAACTTCAAGATAGAGCAACTTCGTCAAAAATGATCATATCGAGATGTTCAAAAAAGCATTTTACAGCTTGAAATCTCTACTTTCCAAATCGGTACTTGAGAAAACGATCCTACTGATCTTTCATG
>NW_012029392.1:0-40956 GCF_000956235.1 Wasmannia auropunctata | reverse complement strand
GTCAATTAGTGTGTGGTGTGTGTATATATATATATATATATATATATATATATATATATATGCCTAAAACAATTCTTGTCTCGATGCGATGTGATTGATGAATCACTAATTATGCAATAAATATATATAAAATTAATAATGCAAAATGAAGATACAATAATACTAGATGACAGAAACGTTTTAACTCATTCCCTGTTTCAAAATTCTTCTAAAAAATATGAAATTATAATTATAATTATACTTATGTGAAATATGAAAAGATATGTCTCCTCAAAAAATCTTTTTGTACCGGAGACAAGAAATGTGAAACGAATAGCGGCGCATGCAAAAAGAATTCATTTACTTCTATATACCAGCGTAACGTCGCAAGAACGACTTTAGACGTGACTTTTCCGCTTTCGAAATAATACGATTGCGTCTTTTTTTTTCCTTCTCTTTAGCGCGGTACAGCTGCAGCGCGGGACTGCTTTAATTTTTTGCATAAGAGATATATATCTCGAGTGACGATGTAACCGCGCTTACAACGTCGGCGCGGTGGGAATTATCAAGCTAAATTAAATGTCTCGCGAGTCGTTAATTAAGGCATTTCGGATAGCGGATGACTTAAACAGATACCCGTATACGTTGGTTTCCTAGGCGAGGAGGGAGCGCTTTAGATCGAGCCGCATATATACGAGCGCGAGAGATCCCCGGAGTTCGCACGTTTATACAAATGACTTCTCGTCGACGGGATCCGTTTCGGATTCGATAAAGCAGGTTTGCGAAATGCGATAGAAATTCTGCTATCAGCCCGATATATCACGTAAGAACGTGCGCGGAATACGTGTCACAGCAGCTGTCACTACGGGTCAAAACTCAGAACAACCCAGAATACGATGTCTGGAATTATTTTATGCCGCTACGTGATCTAATGCGCCTGACAACGCGAGAGGGAGAACTTTCCGTCACGCTGCGGGGAGGGCGTCTCATACCTCATCTAATAATCCGCGTATAATAAGCGTAATAATGAATAATGAAACAAGCGCTTATATATATCCCGCTTGGCTTCTGTGGCATTGCGGGATTCGGGGCGCGCTCGGCCGCTTCGGAATCGGCTGTGAGAGAACTCTCGGGGAGAAATCTGATTAACGGCTTAATTGCAAAGATCTCCAATTTAACGCAGTTAAAGTGACTACTTCATAACTCCGGGATATTTCGAAAGTTACAGATCGCGAGAGAAGTCGTAATTACAGTCGGTCAGGGATAGAAAGCCGATGGATCGCGATTACTCTCGGCGGGCATTCCAACGCGGCACGGGCCGATGCGCGATGTGGGATACGGGACACGTGTTCCCCTCGCGTCCGCAGACGACGCATTCGGCACGTCCGCTTTAATTAGCCAAGCACGAGGGCCATTAATAGCTGGTGAATACACGGTGTTCGCGACCGATGCGCGTGCGGCGATACCGCGAATTATGCGTTATCATAATTGGCGCATGGGGCGCGTGCATACATTAGGGGTGCAGTCGCCGCGACAGATGCGGTTATACAACCGGTGGGATGCTGCGGCGAAGAGAGAGAGAGAGAGAGAGGGGGAGGAAAAGGAGAGAGAGGGAGAGAATGGCTTCTCTCCGCGCGGTGGCACACACGTGCGAGGAGGCTTTGTTATCGGACGCCGACGCTACGACCCTCATGAATATGAAACGCTCCGGGAAAATGCGACGCGACGCGACGTGACGCGACGCGATACGATGTAAGGATCCTACTTACCGTGCAGTATATGAAGAAGGCGCCCAGGACAATCACGCGCAACAATACCGGGCTGGCCGCTCGTACCACCTGCAACAAATCATTTTCGCTCGTTCATTCACGCGCCGCTGGCTTGTGAATTCGCGCCGATAGGGATTCGCGACGCAGGCAACCGAACACGCGTAAATAAAATCAGAGTCGCGCGGGCGAGAGCAGCGGGTGGAAGATCGTGTCTCCTCCTCCTCCTCCCCCTGCCCCCTGTCCGATGCTGATGCGATCCGCGCAGCGCAGCAAAAATCGCACGTGTCAAAAACTGACCTCGATCTACGCGACACTTTATGTATGACGGGGACTTTTGAGACGTCGAAAGTTTTCTCGAGTTTCCCGTAAATTCCCCAAGATTCTTGACACTTTTGTATTCCGCGGATCTGAAAATTTTCACTCCATTTCCCTCCGTTAAACGTTCTCCGATACTTATTTTTAACTTGTGTTGTCAGTTTAATATTACGGAAATCGTATGTATCTCTAAATTGGACAGACAATTTTGCTTTTCCAATTTATTTGCATCGCTCGGAGTTTGTTGTCGACGGGCAAAGCTAATCATGTTTATTTTCAAAGGTATTGTACCGCGGAAATTTCTCAATGGTATTCCGTGTTATCTGTTATTTAAGAGTAATCTCCCTAGCTCCAAACGCTTTATTTATGTTGCCAACTGCTTCCACAGCATCGTGCTTCCAAAGTTTGTAGTCAAAATATGCATGTTTGTTATACACAGTTGAATAGAGCTTGAATATCTAGGCATACGTTCGCCGTTCACTTCGGTTTAGTCTGTTCTACAAAATATGTTTGTTTACAGGGATCGCGATCAAAGAGCATAGTTTACACAATCCACTTTTATTGGGTACCGTAGCATGTTTGTTTAAAAGCCCGGAAGAAGTGACTGAGGAGAAAGCAATCGCGGTACGGCCCTGTTAAAAATACTGTTCCCGTTAAAAATACTTTCAAATGAAGGCATACTAAATATCCCCTATTCCATTGTATACCTTCAAAAAAAATATTCAAATTTTATTCGATTTTTTTTATCGATGTTGCCGTAAAAATTTTTTCAAAATTACGTAGCCGTAAAAAAATACATATATCAACAATTGGTTATAAATAAAGAGATTCTAGGAAAGAGAGAAATCCAGAATGGAGCGACAGAGTGGATAGAATAATTTTTGCGTTTAAATAATTTTCATGTTTGGTGTCTCGCATCTGTGCGACGCCACATTTTGCGCGTTCCTACTGCTGCCAGCCGGGGAGCAACAAACATGTTGCGACCGGCGACCACAATTCGGCAAACACGACCTTCTGAGAAGACTATCCTGAAATCTGTCCGTGAATTGCTGAAAAAGTCAGCTACATGCAACTTACATGATACTTTTTTGCGGTCGGAAAAAACTGGCGTGGCGCTATCAGGTTGGAATATTTTAACCTGCTAACGTGCTAGCCCGGCAACGGAAAAAAGCAAGTTAGTTTACCGGCGCGGCATCTTAAAATATGTACACGGTCGCTTTTTTTACTAGCCATTAGCAGAATGGCATGTCTGTGGCCGATAAGGGAAAGCGTCGTGTAAACCAGGCTCTCGTGTAAACCAGCTCGTAAATTACAGTTCTATTAAAGTAATCCCGTTACGCGAAACCGCAATATTTGTGCGATATCTGTAAATTTAAATCTTTCAATTGCTTTGCAACTCATAAATTATTCAAACCGCCGTCCGTCTGCCGAGGAGGAGAGATCGATAGTAATGAAGACGGAATACTTTGCATTATACAAAATGCAAAAACTCGTAAGGCGCGCGCGATTATATACTTATTTAATGAGTGGTTTAGCGACGTGTGTTACAGACGGACGCCCGTAAGCGCAATATACACGCTGCAGCAGCGTATTATTATTACGATCGCTAGATGATAAAAAAAAAAAATTCTTACAAGCCGATAACGAATTATAAATGCGTCGCACCTAGTTCCATCCATTTGCGTTTTTATATAACGATATTCAAGAAACGTGCTGAAGTAAAAGGAAAGGTCGCGGGCAGTCGCGATGCGGGGAGGTGCCGCAAAATCCGCCGCAGCGCGAAGCACCGGGGTGAGAGAATAATAGCGAATAAAGTGAGTTAAAGTTCGTCCCCCGCAACAAAGCTAATTTCCCGTTCGCGTGTCTCGACTGTTTCATTCGCGCTCGCCAGGACGGACTTATTTGTCGCTTCCGCTTCACCCCCCGCGCTTTGCACGTCTCGTCTTCGTCCGCCCTCTCCCTCCACCCTCCCCCGCCCTGCCCTGCCATCCCTCACCGCCGCGCGTCCCATCTTGTGTGGATGACAAATAAAAAGAAGGCGAACGAGAGAAAGGAAAAAGGGGACGAAAGGATGAGGAACCACGCTCTCGACTCCCTCCCGGGAGTTGCATAGGCTATTAGTGCTATATAGCGAGCGGTAAAGTGCAGTTTCCTTTCTGGCAAAAGGCGATTTGCACGAATTACCGAAGCGGTAAGTCCAGGAAGGACGTATCTGCAGATGCGCTCGCGAACTTCTTCGGCAGACGGACGTGCTCCGTAACGACCCTCCCCGTAACGAAAAACGATCGCTCCCGACCGCTTTAGAGAAGTTACGCAACACCGTATACCTTTCTAGTTTCTGTCGACTGTATAAGTTAAAAGATCGACAAATCTGTAAGCGATCTGTCTTCCCTCTGTCTCTTCTGCTCGGCGACAATCGTTAACCGATGTGTGATTAGAAATTCGGAATTTCAAATTGCTCGTCTAAACAGCATGAGCAAGCTTGCCGAAGCTTGTGAAATTCCAAGCAGTCGGTTAATGCGAATGTTGAGTACCATTGCGGCGATGGATATTCATACAATTTATGTGGCACAAACTTAGCTGGTATTATTATTGCATGAACTTGAGTGTAAACCCGAGTAGGATATCGCCGAAGCGAACTCGCAACATGAATTAATACAACGCGTTTCGGATCGTCCGTTAAGGGGGTGATTTGTACACGGGATCTCGGAGAATGGCATTTCAATTAGCAAATCCTCGGGCGCTTTCGAATTAATGTTCATCGAAGCACGCGTACATCGTCGTAGTTAAAATGCATCATTTTAACTTATAACGATCGCGCTCGAGAATCGAATTATCGAAGCGTTAATTATTAAGGGGGCTCGTCGATTCTTCGATCCCATTTCCTTTTTCATACGGCAATCTCGAAAAATGGAAGAGAATAATATTTGTACTTCGCTTAAAAGAGCTTCGGATAGAGTTAGCGTGAATTCTATGAATCCGTTATAATACATACGAATTCCATTATTCAGATTTCGAAATAATCCGCGTTACGTCCGCAGACGCGGACAATTATTACGACCGTCGGGATACGCTGTCTCAACACACACACAAACACACACACACACACACACGCGCGCGCGCGCGCGCGCGCGCACGCACACACACATACATACATAAATAAATATATGTCTGCCACTTCATAAGACTGATTACGCCGCGATATTAAGCTTGTAAATCGTAACTCGAATATGGATGCTTGCAGGATGACGTCGAACGACCGAATTTGCTCGTGCTAAGCTCGCGCGCATCGCCGTTTATCTTCCAACTCAGATTTATTAATGGGGCAATTAAAGGAAAGAAGAAGGCGATTATTCCGTCCGCCTTTGTCTCGTCATCTAGATCTAATTAAAACATACTTGACTTTAATTATACGTTATACGCGAATGAAGACATTAATCCTACTTTTCTTAATTAGCACGCGGTAATAAAGTGACAATTTCAGACATTTCGCAATTAATTTCAATAAAATTATTTATCGTTTTCCATTTTCAAAAGTTTCTTCTAAAGTATCATTATTCTCGTTATTTTCTTATATACAACAATATTAAACCTATAGTGTCAAATTTAACCCTATTTGAGTCACCGCTATTCCTACTTAATATATAGTTACTTTTAACTAAAACAATATAGTTATTTAAAGTTATTTAAGTAAAACAATGAAAATTTTAATTAAATTTAGGTTAAATTTGAACTGTTTTAAATTATTTAACTCCATTGTTTTTGTTAAAAATAACTATATTGTGAGTAGGAGCAGCACGTGATGACTCAAATAGGGTTGATAGATTTAACAATGAGTTGCTCCAAACTGCATCCAACTAAATACGAAGTGATCTGTCGTAAAAAAAAATACAAATCGATAATATGAAAAAGTAGAATAAAATTATTCTCGTGCAAAGATTTATCTTTGAGAAAAATAATTTTGAAAATCAAGAAACTAACGACAGTGTTTACGCCTTCTTTTTTGGTACATATATTCAAGATTGATTCAAATTCACGTACGTTTTTATTTTTATTTGGTTGATACAAAAATTATAATATGGTAATGCACGACAAACTCCTTGATCCACCTAATACTTTTCCTCGATCCCGCGTATATAGAATCGTTTTTTTTTTTTTTTACGGAAAGCTTACACAGCGCCACGCGCAATTTTAATGCACGGGATTCTCAGGACACGTCGCATGTTTTAGACTCGGATCCCATCCGAGGAAAATCAAGAGGCAGAGGGAGCCCCATTCTACGGGCGACGATGGCTCGACGCCACCAATTTCAGGATTACGGTGACAGTATACCACGGAAAATCTGGCCGTTTCTCCACGCGAGATTCAACGGGGCGACTCGTCGCAAATTTCACGAAATTATCGTCGAAAGCGCGCGCAGCAGCTAGAATCTTCACCATCACCAACACCAACCACCATCACCGCTATCTCTCCTACCACCTCCTTTAACTCCTTTTACTCGCCGCTTTCAATTAAAACGCGGTCTCCTCCCTAAAACCATTCATGTTGCTTTTCCGCATTCGCGACGTCGTGAGTATCTCGTGAAAGCGAGCGGTTTTATGCACGCGGGATGATTTATGCCTACCCCCCCATCATCTAGCTGGCACGTATGATTTAAAGATGCGGCGAGACTCTCCGTGTTATAAATATATCCGACTGTCGTCTCGGCATCGAGAAACTTCGTTGAATATTCAGCAACATTAAAAATACAAGGAGCATTTACTGGAAATAAAAGTCGAGCCACGACTGTAAGCTCAAGACTGCATAATGGCTTAATTATAGGAAACTGGACCGCATATTAGCGCGAAAGAATTAAACTAGCTATTTTATGCTTCTCAAAATATTTCTTATTAGATATATACGCCGGTTATATTACAGCTAAATATCTTCGAGGACATCATTAGTTCATTTTTTAAACGACAAAATTCGGATCATTACCGTCGCAAAAACACTAGGAAGCTCGCCACGTGCCATTATTGCGTTAATTAGTGTCGGATCCCGGAGCACCTCTTTGATATCCAGAACAAGCCGTACAGCGGCGCCGCGCTTCGCCCTCGTTAAAGGCAAAGGCTGAGGCGCTATTTCACGAACCCAAGGGCTCGGCGAATGGAGGTGTTGGGAGCTCAGAAAGACTAATTAACACCTCGTGGTCGAAAGGATTCCTCCCAATTGCGTCACTTAAAGTGACGAAGACGGGGATATGCGATACAATTTTATTTGAATAGCTGGCGAGGAAGAGAAGAAAGCCCGATAGCCGATATTCAGAATAAGCTCTTGATCGAAAAACGGATTTATCTGAATATAAAGTTGAGCGAGGGAGAATCCCGTATCTGCATGTTTATTTACCCGTTCGATTTATTCGTACGAAACTTTATCCGTATCCCCGTCGCCGTTTGCATAATTTGGAAGGACAATAATTATTGATTGATATAGATATCAAAATTGTACGTGCAAATAAAAGGGCACGATAAATTTATTGCAAAAATATGTAAAAATAGTAATTAGTAATTACAAATCCAAATACAGTCGAACTACGATACCTCGAATCTTTATACAACTCAAAAACCTCTATAAAATGAAAATTTTGTTCATTCCCTTCTGCTCCGCTGCGGAAAACCTCTATAAATCGAAATAAAACCTATACCTTAACTCGAATTATTTGTCAGATATTTAGATGTATTATTTTATTCTCTGCATTTCGAATTTAAAATACCTCTATTTAAATTACCTCTATAGGTCAAACTTCTATCGTCGCTGCCTTTATAATTCGAAGTTGTCGGTATGCGTAACCATAAATAACAGCCTGGTATTCGTTTTATGATTACATTTACTATGATAAATAATTCACTGTCAAATATTGAATTTTTTTCCTTTAAAAGCCATTATAATTTAAAAATTATAAACTTTCGTACGAAGCCTCCGTAAGTCGAATTTTCATGTTAACTCTTTTTTACTCGAATTTCAATAGATCGAAAATTCAAAGATTTTAGCTCTTCCTTTGAGAATCGAATTATCAAGGTTCGACTGTAATATGATTTTACAAGTAAAAAGAAGAAGAGTCCGGGTGACTATTCAGACAAATGATTTAACATCAGATCATTAAAGTAACTTTCAATTCTGGCTAAAGCTCACAAAGTTGCGAAGTGTATGGGCATCGTGACATAATTATTGGGTCACGAGGTAGATTCGTTCATCAGATATCGTTTAAAGAGATCTCCCTCCTGTGCACAATCTCCGTTATAGCTTTACACACCCGTGATAAGAGCCCCTCGAATAATCACACGTGCGCCGATATCGGTGGCTGTAATCTAAGCTGATCAGTATTAACGTGTTAACCTCGATTTATCCGATCGGCTGTTAAGATAAACCGTAATGCGACAATGCCACTCTCTTTCTACCGCCGGGGCTTTTGTCACACGAGAGCGTTTCAGAGATATCATCCTCCGTTCAAACGAGTCTGTCGGTTTGCACATGTCGGAAGTCTAAGAATGGAAAACCCGTGCTGGGGAAAACGATAGGATATCGCGCTGCTTCTGAAGCGTAAAAATTCATATATAATTCTAAAGTAGAGAAGACAGCGTCACGTGCGCGAAAATGAGATTATACTCGTGCGTCGCGAATATATAGTTCGGGGCAGATCGAGTTTAAAATGCGCATAACATAATGTATAACATAATTCGCGAAAATTTTATGAATTTAATTCTCTCATTTTTACATAATAAATCGCAATGTCGTTTTAAACGCCGTCCAACGCGGCCTAACGTTGCTCCGGCATAAATAATGGATTTCGACGGAATGTCATCTACATAGATATTTCACCGCGGACATTACTTGGGCTCTTGTTGGGCTTTTGTCTTCGTGCAAACCAGAGAGATTTATACGCTGGAACACGTTCTCTCTATTAGCGATTTTAGAAATTTATTGACTCACGTTTATGCAGATGCTTTGAAAGATAGTATATTCCGCACTTTGTCTTTGCGAACTTATTGTTCGGATTTAACAAAGCTTTGAAGTTTTGAACTGGCGAAATGTAGAGATTAACGTGCTAAATCATTTTCTTGTTCAACGAACAAGAAAGTTTTATTTTATTTTTTTGTAAAATATTGTTAGTGTATTATAAGACAATACTGAATTTTAAAGAAATATTGAAATCTTTTATTGCCTCATCTTAAAGACTCGCTTAATGAAGAGGCAGTAGATACTTGCAGCAAACTACTAGAACAAAAAGTCCGCTTTTGGTGGAAAAGATGGGAAAGTGCGCTAATATCAATTTGCCGAATTCACTTTCCGGGTGTATTTACCGAAATACATATATAGGGCGTGGTTAAAGAGGAGCGAGCGCTGCTTACGCTGCACGTTTTATTTATCAAAACGGGGCGAAATAGACGTGGGGTCTCCGCTATTTTCCGGCTAAACGATGCCATCGAGAGTTTGGAAAGATCTAACGGTAAAGAGCCACGACTCCTACCTTCACATGTCCGTATTTCCACGTGAAAAGAGCGACGGCTGGTAGGCAAGCGATGATGCAGCATTCCAGGATAAGTATCGCCGTTCGCATCAGCCAGTTCAGGGATACGACGCAGGGCGAGCCGTCCTCGCAGGACTCGCAACCCTCGGCGCACGGCAGGCATTCGAACACTCCGCCCTCGGCGTATTGGCTTTTCTCGCCCTGTTGACAAACACGAGATTATTTTTCCTCCAGGAAGGAAGGCGACCCTCCACAAAGGAATACGAAGCCCGGTAACCGCCATGCTCTCCCGAAATTAGTCGTCGGTTAAAAGAGAGATTTTTTTTTCGTCTCTTAAGAACAAATACTGGCGCCAGGTATTTTCTTTTCTCATTCGAATTTCATATTACAAATCGAATACCAATTTATTTGTATTTGACTTGGATGTTATGGCTTTTTCAAATATAATTCCATTTAATCAATAACATCTCGCCAGTTATACGTGTGTGTGTGATCATATTTCTTCCTTCGCAAGCTCTCTTCTCTTCAGTATTTCATAATATTTATCAATTTATTAATGCCTAAGCATTAATGAAAACTGACGTATACTGTGAAAATGTAATCTCTGAAAGACAGAGTGGCGAAAAATTTTTCTAAAAATTATCTGTAAAATAATATATCTTTATAATCAGGATGATCTTTATAATCACTGAAGAATATTTTACTATTTCGATTTAGAAAAAGATAATCGCATTTAAAAGATTAATTTTTATGACAAAGAACGTCTAAAAGATCACACGTAATAAGATCTTTCAACTGCGAAATGTGCATTAGCAGATATTTCGTATGAAAGATTAGTAACAGAAATAAAATAATTTCCGCGTGCCTTTGTTCCAATTTTCTTTCGCAATGGAAAGAAAAGAGATGTCTCTCTCTCTCTCTCTCTCTCTCTCTCTCTCTTTCTATGAAAAAGTGAAGAATAATCATTTCCGAGTTCTCTCTCTCTCTGGCGTTCATTCAAGCTGACAATGCACACATCAGCGCTGTCCACGAAAAAAAAAGGATGACACGTCGTTAATATCCCCAGAGGTTATTAAGGATATTCGGCGGAGGAGAACGTCACACCCATTGTAACCGTTTGCGGTTACAAACGGTCGCGCCAACTACTAAAGGGTGCGACTGGAAAATAGTTTTACCGCGCGCGACGCGTTCGCGCGCGGGCATGCATGCGATGGAAATGCCCATCAAATCACAAAAGATACGTAACACGCGGTGACAATAGATGCCATCGCGCCTCGCTGTCAATACCCATTTCGCTTCTACGAGCACAGAAGTGACGGCAGGTCCGAACGGACGTGAAAACTGCAGTGGAAAAAAAAAATGTCGTTCCTCCGCCGCGTAATAGAATGCGCGTAACGTGCGTTACGACGTAACGCCGTTGCCGCCAGCGACGATCTAATTGCGCTGTCGCGACGATCCTCCACTCTGCGATCTCTGTTTTTGAAGCGTACAGAGAGGCAGAGAGAGAGAGAGAATACGAGCCGAACGGGAAAATGGGACGCGATATCCTGTGATATCAGCTGTACATTCCATTCAAGCTGCATTTTACAATAACGCGCGATAACGGCGCGAACTATATTTGTCGAAATATATGCACAAATTACATGCCTCATTATCGAGTCTTCACTTTCGCGACATATGGGGAGTATTGAACTTTTTTTTTCTCCGGTTCGTCGAAGCAAATAAATTAATTGTTCCAATTATTAATTAATGGCACGGACAGACGGTAAAAAAAAATTATTCAACGCGAATTCGACGAAATCGTGAATTGTGTCAATCGAAAATCAATTGTCTCTTTCATCAACTTTCACAAATTTATGGATACAACGTGTGTGCACGTTTCCATTTTTCTACCGCGTTAAATTTTAAATGAGAAATTCTTTCGACAATCTACAACTTTGAGGCTTGATGTACTTCAAACGTAATGAACTTCCTATTTGATAAAGGAGCAGTTATTAAGTGAACGCTTGTCAAAATTTGATAAAGACCGAAATAAAGACCCTATATATTTTATTAACATAATTTTGCTGCTCCTATAGTGGAGAGAGAAAGAGAGAGAGAGAGAGAGAGCAATTTCGGTTTCGGGGGAAAAGAAGATATTACAGAATGGCATTAAGCGTTCCGCGGAGCGTGAAATGGAGAGCGAGGCCGTTTTTACACGTTAGAGGGTCCAGCTTTAAACTACTCACCATCATCAATCTCTCGTACTCCTCCTCAATGACCGTGCCATTGTAGTACCTCTTGTCCGATTTCGTGTCCGGGTAGTAGAAGCCTCGTTTGCAAACGCATCGATAACTACCGCGGCGGAAGCCAAGCCCGGGGATGGCGATGCACTGCGAATAGAAGACAAAACGATCAATTGTATCTAATCAGTGTTACGTGTTCGAGCCTTTCGTTACTATGGACGGCTATAATCCATCGGAATTGTTTGAGCGATTGCTGATTTGATTCGCGGATCTCGCGGCTAATCACGAAATCATCGAGTATATCCCTTTTGATTATAAATTTACCCGTATTTCGTCAGAATTCGTGTCGAATTTTGTAACAAATTAAAGTTTATTTTATCTGTAGTCAATCTGCTTTGTGCGCGGGTATTAAAGAACTTAAAATAACGTTTTGATTAGACATTGTTTTAACGGAATGGATGGTTAATCCTCAAAACAACAGAATTTAAACGTTTAAAAATTGAATTATTAATTATTCGAAAACGTTGGAAAAGAATTGTATTGTAAAATTAATTTAAAATATAAGTCAATATTATAAGATATTATTAAGATTAAAGTAGGTCAGGATTAAAAACTTAAAATCAATGCTACGTACGGACTTGAACGGTTCAGATTTAATCTGCAACACTTTAATTTTAAAGTTTATGGGATCTATTTAAAACGGAAGAATTTTAAAAACATTTTATTAGGTAGGATTATTGCATGTGGCGTAAAAACTGGCAAAATACTGGTTGTTTTTTATATACCTACATTTATGTAGCGTTATTACTGTTTAAGCTAAAAAATGAGGTAATATTAAAAAAGTATTACAGTTATAATGAAAATCTCCATTAAAATGAATATCTACGATAAACTACGCCCATGCTGCGGAATGAATCAGTCCAAGGTAGGCGAAACGAATAAAAGTGGAAATAAAAAAAAGCCAAGATAAAACGGGGACGAAATGCGTCATGAAAGGTAAAGAGTGGAAAAAAACGTAAAAAATGATTCTTATATCGTTTTTATAACAACGAACATGTTTTACCTCTCGAAAGCCCGCAGTTCAAGCGACCGACGGGTAGAAGTGTGCTCGAAAACGTTCTCTCCAAATTGCGATCCTCTCCAAGTTCGTGAGTTATCGTTGCCGCGAATCGAGAAAAACGTGGTTTCGGAAAAACACAGGGGGTTTAAAGTTTGGGGTTTACATAAGGCGTCGGCAACTGATATGCACGCCCATTCTAACATTTCCCGTAATTTCCAGGATTTTCCCCCGCGTATTTACCTACACCCTATAGCTTACGCGCGAGGAAGAGCTGAACTTTCAAAAATTTAGACTGACATCTCCATAATAACAAAGATGTTAAAAATTTGTAATTTAAATTTTAATGGGGAGAATTTTAAATCACGTTACAAAGAGAAGTTAATGTTGTGGTTCCATTCAGGCTTTTACCGCGGCAAACGTTCCGTGAAATTTGTCAAGGAATTCGCGATGGGAAGCAGAGGGGGGTTGGAAAGAGTACGTGACTTACACTACAATTTAAAATATCATTCCGACGATCTCAAACCGCAAAAACTCAATAACAATCTCGGCGAACGGAAATTTAGCTCAAACATTTGTAGAGAAAAAAAAAAATAAATAAAAAACCTCTGACGCACTCTCCTCCCACTCTCCCCTTCTCGTCCTTTTGCGAGTTTTAATCTATGAAAAGTAAAACACGCCGATAACGCGCGCGCGGTTTGTTAGGGCGGTGACAAAAACGCTGCGCGCGAGCGGCCGCGACGCGGCGGGGTGGTGTTTTTCGCGCGGCGGTGGATGCTAGCTGGTAACGGCGGGCAGGGTCGACAGTGGCATTTACAAATAGAGTCGGTCGCCAGGCGGAAAAACATCTTCCCCGGTGGTTTTGCCCTATCCCGTACGGCACGTTTAAACGCGCGTCGCGCCCGACACCGGGAAGGACACTCGCGGGAGACATCGATCCTACGGGGGGTGGAAGAAGTACGCAGCGAGAAATTAGCATTACCTCGGTGGTGCGCTTTTTGCACTTGTCGCTGGCGGCGAATATGTTCAGCTGCGTGGATCCAGCCGGCAACGGGCACTGATCTATGTCTACACGGCGGAGGTCTATGTCGATACCGCTGGTGCCCCTGCGAACGATAAATCAAATGTTTTTGTGATTAAATCCCTTCATGAGCCGCATGCACGTATAAGATATAGGCTTGCACATTAGACTTGAGTGACTGATTTGCGCGCGCGGGGTTACTTCGCTCGGGGGGGGGGGGGAATGGAAATCTGTCGGCGCGGGGAGGCGAGAACATCGATTGCCGGCTCTTATCAGAATTAGATTAGTGGTAGAAACTATAACGTCTGTTTTTACGCGATTCAAGTAGTAACTAACATCTGTTCCTAACTGCGCAAACTTGTTTAATTGCGTTTTCCACACGTACTTAGGGACTGAGCTTTAACCGACAGGTCGCTTTATTATTCACATCCATAAAACGCCAAAATGTGAAAGGGGACGTGGGAAAATTCTACGGATGTAAATGTGGAAAAAATTTTTTATTATATTTACAGGAGAACGATGGAAAGGCAGATTTTTTTAAATCTAATCTGAATTCACACATGAAAAGTGGCGTTATTAAAAAAAAGCGATAATATTAAAATCCTGTTTCGTGATTTTCGCAATTTCTCTCTCGCGCCTTCACACAGTTGCGCGCGCGCACAGGCGCGGGTGCGCTCCATTCTCATTTTATAATCTTTAACATCAAATCAAATTCTCTTGCCTCGTGTCTCCTGATGCATAATTCAACAGTGCGCGTGCTGCAGCCGATTATGCGTGCAATATATCTTCGGCTGATTCTCGACTCGTGTAACCCGATAATCCTTTCTCCGACATAAAATGCAATATGGTTGCTTTGTACGAGGCACACCGATAGGTGTACCGATATCAGGAGCTACTACGTAACATTCAGTGAACTTATGTATAATATTCCGTATCGATTTTTTTTCCACGAGAATTTTTTTTTTAATATCTCGCGCACAAATGTTCTAATTAAAATTCTCGTGAAACTTGATCGCAGTGCAAGATATATCGCTGTCCCTTCGAATTGAGACTCAATGCGAAATCGTTTCTCAATTATCTAGGTCTAAAATTAATTTCTCGATATTGAAACCGTCGTAATTATTTTTAACCCTTCTCGCCATCGAGAGTAACAGTGTACCGCCCTGCTCCGCGGGACACCCTGTATAACGAACCCGTTCGACTCCCCCACCCTCTTTCGATAGTTGGCCGGTATCGATTCTTGATTTGCAAGAATTACGATGCGTTCCCAGTTGCGCTGATAACAAATTTCCTTTAAACGGATATTGCATTCTTCGGCGCGCGACACAGCCCCCGTTCTTTTCCGTCCGCCGTACACTCCAACCATGATTTCATGATTTCTGCGTGCAATGGTCCGTGAAATTTTGCATTTTTGGATTTAAACGCAGGGAGGAACGGAAGAGCGACGTTATTTCCGACGTGCGATTGCACGGGCGAATTTTCGCCACCGGCGAACATATTGCTCGGATATTTCGTGAATGGTGATTTCACTTAGTCCAGTGAAGTGGAAACGTTTTAGCTACGTAGCAAAAGCGCTTTAATTCACTCGGACAGCGAGCGCTAAATAAATTTAATTTCTTAGTTACATAGGCATGGAACCTTTGGCGTGGAATTCCCATTTCGGTTGGGGTTTTTTTTTTTACAAAACGAGCTAAAGGTATTAAAACGCGAAACACAGATAATTATCTCTGACTCGTGTTGAAGGAATATAACGAGGGCGGAGCTTCTTACAAGGAGTATACAACGTATAAGCAATCCAGGAGAGATTAAACACAAATATCTCGTTTCGCGAAGCACGGGAATCCAGTTTCACGGGAAATGGATTTCCTTCGATCGTTATTTCATTGTCCGCCGTTGCGGACCGTACGACAACAATTTTATATATTGAGACCGGCTCCGGTGACTAGTTTCACATCCCCGGCTGCAGACAGAGGAAATATTTTGCGCTACAAATTT
The DNA here is from genome assembly GCF_000956235.1 of Wasmannia auropunctata. Taxonomy (NCBI): domain Eukaryota; kingdom Metazoa; phylum Arthropoda; class Insecta; order Hymenoptera; family Formicidae; genus Wasmannia; species Wasmannia auropunctata. The sequence goes on along the minus strand of NW_012029392.1, from coordinate 25,088 downwards.
TTTTGAAAAACATCTCGGGAGCTGAACAAAGGTAAATGCGAAAACGGCAATAATGTACCGTCGTGTCCTATCGCGTGCCATTGTTATCATGAAATTGCTAGAATTTTCATCCGAACTATGGTAGAGCTGAAGTCGCAAAGGATAGTATTTCCAATTTCCATGTTGGACGTCAGCAACAATTAATATCACCGTATTGTTTCGTAGAAAATGAGAGAGAGAAAGAGAGAGGGGGGGGGGAGGAAGGGGAGGGATTCTCGCTCTGTTGACACAGAGACTTCAAATGGCCACTCTCAGAATAGAACTGAAAGCCCTCCGAACGGTTAAATCAATTTGCATAACTGAGTTCCGTTCGTATTTTAGATTAACTCTTCGTCTCATATGACAGCACATTTATAACGTATCTAAATTTGCCATTAAAATAAATTGAATATTGATTTAATGTCGCCTTCTGTTCCGTCTCTCCGCGGACGTATGCTACTTTTGTGAAAACTTGTTGCAATATCAAATTCGTAATTATGTATTGTGGATCGGAGCTTCCTGTTGTGGATATACATTAACAAGATGATACTGCTTTCTTCCTCTCTCCTTATTCAGTGCAGGTAAAAATTTGATTTTATTTACGATAGGAAGATAGTTAATTGGATCACGTCCTGTACGTGCAAAAACCAGTTAACAATGTTGCGGTTGTTGGTTGGATTCTTCCTGCAGCATTTAATCCAATTATTCTACCGGGCAACGTCAATCAATATAAATATTTGAAAACTGTGAGAAGCGCAGACAAGTCTCCCGTTTGTGATGGAATAAAATCAGATTAAATCGAAATCAGATTAAGTAAAATATCATACGTAAATACAATGGGAAATAGAATTACACGATAGAGCTGTTTGCGATAGAGCTTGGTTTTGCTCTCAATATAATCTTTATGTTAACATTTAATGCAAAATTATATGTTTATTATTTCATTTATAATTATTTTACAATTTTATTTGTAATCTACTACTTTATCTATGATTTACTATTTATAATTTATATATACTTTATTATTATTCTATTTACTACCTTTATTATGTGAAAATCTATTATTTAGAACGGATTTATTATTTTTGTAAAAATTTGAGGTTTAATATTATTACTGTGAAGTCTGCGAGTTTTACAAAATAAATTGCAATCATTTATAATACTCGATAATATTGTCACGTCATAGAAAGTTGAGCTCACGTCAAAAACCCCAGCTACGGTCGATAGAAAATACGATGGTTCCGGAACACTCCGTATATACGGGCATATTTGAGTTATAAGAATTTTCGCCGGACTATAATAAGATTCTATAAGGGGTATGATATCTGCATACTTCATCGCCAGGAAGGTGAGGAATGCTGGAAATATCTCGGCCCCGTGTTCATCAAATTGGTCGTATCGATTATCGATTGCAACTGCGAAAGGCCTGGGTTTCAACCGGGAGCTCCGAATTATCATCGCTTTCACGAAAGCGCGACTTCACCTTCCATTAAGTTAAGTAGAGTCGGAGTCTTGTTATTGTTCGATTAAGTGCACGTAAATACTCGTGTAATCTATATTAGTATGACGCAACGTAACTTACATTAGAATTTTCAGATTTCAAATAAGCAGATGTAAATAAACAATTATATCAACAATATTGCAAGTGCAACTAGTTTAGGCATTTGACCACGTCTTAAACCGTTTTTCTTTATTAGAAATAACGTTGCATGTTTTATAAATGTTGAATAGTGATGTACAAAATTTCAATTAAGACACGGTACTCTTAAAATTTAAATTTAAAACACAAAATGAGGATCGTAGCCATAGGACGTTTACAGAACGAGGTAGCTAGAGATTGTGTTGGATTTCATGAAGAAAAAAAAATCAGTATTATAGTGCTCGGTTGAGTTTATTTAAATATGTATGTCCGTGGATGTCCACTCGATAATCGAGTTGTAGCGACATTTTAAGCGTTATAGTAGAAGGAATGTTGTTGCGGTGTATGCAATTTAATGTACATGAGGGAATGAAATTAACTAAAAGCAGCAACGTGTTTTAACCTCTGCTATTAAAATAAATAATTTTAATGTTGACAGAATATTCAGAGGCGTCATATTTTACTTAATATTCGTGAAAATGCTTTTTAACTTTCTTCATACATTTTTGATTGCATCAACTTGTTTAATATGAATTAATTGATATATAAATTTATTAAATAAGATAAACTTGAACGCATTATATACTCTCTAAAAATGAATCAGTGGAATCATCACTGATTTTCAATGTATTTATAATTGTGATAAACATACAGTGAGTGATTTCAATATTGTTTCAATGATAATATGCTAGTTCAAATAATGAATATCACAGTGAGTTTTAGTTCTCAGTAAAATTCACTGTCTTTTAATGATATTTATTGTTTGAATCAGTATAAATTATTACTAAAACAATATTAAAATCACTTAATGTTTATTACAAGTACACTAAAAATCAGCAATTCCACTGATTTACTTTTAGAGAGTAGTATTAATATAATAAGATTTAATCTAATCTTACAATCAATAAATGTTTGTTTTTTAAGAGAGTAGTATCATCTTGTTAATCCACAATAGAAAGCTCCAATCCACGATACAAAATTACTAATTTGTTTGCAACAAGTTTCACAGAAGTAGCGTACATTCACGGAGAGATGGAACATAAGGCGGCATTAAATCAATATTCAATTAATTTTAATGGCAAATTTAGATACGTTACAAATGTGCTGTCTGATTAACATTAATTTTTATTTCATATTATTCTGCACAAACCGTTTCTCTCTTGTACGTATATTTTTACGTTGAAAGAAAAAAATTTGCTTCAAATTTCCCGAAGGAAAACAATTTGTCCTTTTATCCCACGATGTTACGTATAAATCCCGCGTGCCAATTATCCACTAAATTGACCTTAATTGATTTTATCTGCTCCCGCTGTGTGTACTCGCGTTGTGTTTATTTATTTACTCGTCATCATGCGAGCGGCGAAGCGCACATGTGTGTTTCATTATTCCCGAGTTTGTTTCATAAGAATGCCGGGACGTGACGTGTATAATTATCGGCGCGTAATTCCGGCGCAAGTTAGGTCGCACGATAATAAGGTAACCGGTTAAACGTATAAATTAGGTGCGCATGTGCCTCGGAGGTTTTAGCAAACTCCCGATGCCGTAGTAGCGCGGTGACCCGTGCCGAAAGCCCAGGCCGGTTACCGTATTACAAATTAGATCCGCTAACTCTTCTCCAGCAGATAATTCGTTTAACCGTCCGGGCGCGAAATAGAGCGGGATGGCCTCGGCTAAGTGGATTTTTCAGCCGGACACAGAACTGACATAATTACCAGTAATTATAACGCTATCGCGCGCCTTACTCCCCTCCCCTCTCCTTTCCCCCCTCCCCCCCGCCGCGATCTGCGTAGTTAAAGATCCGCGGGGGGAAACTTGGGGAAGCAGAGAAGCCAGTTTCAAGATAGCGTGGGATACAAGGTGTTCGCGACCGATTGCATTTCCTTCCAGTCTGCTGATCCTTCGACAAACTTGGCCAATCTTTCCTCCGTCGGAGGAAACTCGACGGATTACTCGCTCGCTTGTAGTCACCTGAGGAAGTGTCCTTTATATCTTCCTTCTCGGATAATTTCAAGTAAACTTTATCCGAATGAGAGATTCAATTTTGAACTTTTCAGAAATTCCGGACACGGACTCGGGCTTCCGGGAAATTATGACTGCTGTCGCCGTTAGCGACAAAGATGGGCAAAATTGACTTGTTGAAGAGTGTTTGGTAATGACCGGGAACGCCTTATACCTATATATATATATATATATATATATATATATATATATATATATATATACACGTGATTTTACTATGATCCTACTTTGCTTGGATGGTAATTTGCTTAAGTACTAATTTTCTTGGTTCTAACACTTCTAACATGCTTAGATGCTAACTTCCATGAATACCAAAATTCCTTGGCACCCAGATTTCAAGGAGTCCTAGCATATAAGGCTTGGCTTTGATCCTAGTTTGCTTGGATAGTCATTGGCCTAGATACTAGTTTCCTTAGTATTCCACCTCCATCTATTTCTGTATTAAATTTCATCTTTTGTTTATCAGGTGTCAGGATTCCTTCTTCTTTAAGAGGCATGTACAATACAAAACATGCAGACTTGCATGAATGTAAAAGAGATTAGAAGTGTAGCAATTTTGGATACGATTACGAAAAATAGAGAAGGAAATCATGGATATTAGAATCTAATTAAATTAAACTCGAATCGAAAAATTAAATGAAATTTAAGTTATATAACTTTTCGGAAATTAATTAATTAAAACTTAATAAATAATTACATATAAAATAAAAATTTTTTGGAAATTAATTAAATTAGAAATTTCAAGAATGACAAAACTCGATCAATTAGAAATAGTGGATAAGAATAAAAAGATAAAAAAATATATATAATATAATAAAATAAAATAAAATCGAAAATAAAACGAGTAAGTAAATTGAAAATAAACTAGCGAAAAACGGAACGCCAGAGATTCAATAACTGTTTTAATTAACACTCCACGCTTCAATTGCGAGTCTCTCATTCGTGATTGTTAAGAAATTCAGTTTCTGCTCTGTCTCCCTGAAGAATCTGTCATATCTATGAAACGGAGATTCCCCAGCTTGCACTTGATGTGAAATAAACGATGCACGAACGCGTAGATAGTCGAGAGAGAAAGAGGAGGAGGAGGCGGTGGAGAAATTCCCAATGGGTAGGGAACGACGTAGCTGTCGCGATGCCGAATGTTATCATCCTCGCGTCTCCGTCATCGTCGTTGTTTCTTTGATTCTATACGTAACTCGTCAGCGAAACGCTTTCGCAAGACGTGACGCATAATATGCATCGCAAGGGCGCATCAAAGGGCATAGGTAAGTTCTATTCGTACTATTAGCCTGACATAGGCGACGGTTAACTATGTTACACCCATTTTCGAGAGTGGCATGAAATATTTGTTATAAAAGCGCATGATATTTGGGGAATTTCTATAAAATTTAAATTGAATAATAAATTTGCAATCGCACATTTAATTTTTCTGTCGTCAAAAAGCCTCTCGAATATTACCATGATTTTTTCATCAAAATTTTAACGTTGTTTGTACTTTGATAATTACACATAAAATGGAATGTGCTTTAAAACAAAGTCCAATTAAGATTAATCAAAGAAAAAACATTTTTTGTTATTCGTTTTATTTCATCTCCCATATTCGTTATTTCATTTGGTTGCACCAATGTATCCGTAATCTAACACCTTCTCACTAATTGGAATCAAAATTCTTTTACTTTATTTATTTAATAATTCCGTAACAGCTGCGCCATTACAGCAATTATCATTTTTCTCGGTTTTGTGTCTCAATAAACCGACCGGCGTGGTTGGGAGGACACGCGGTCTAGTACATCTATGGCTTTTACGAGATTTTCAGTTAAGCTATGGAGAGAGAGAGAGAGAGAGATATGTTGAGAACGAGCTTGTGGAAGCGAAATTCTGTTAAAACTAACTAAGCGAAGGCGGTCGTGAAAACAATTTCACTCGCAACGAAGTAAGCGTCCTCGTAGTCTGTACAAAGCGTAATGTTCTGTACGGTATTCTCGTTGTCGCGGAAACGACTGCTGCCAGACTCGCATAAGATTGCTAAACAAGAGGAATTTCAAAAAATTTCCTGACTTTCTACGGTTGCTCTTAAATTCCGCGCTTCCTTTTTTCCTTCGCTCTTTCAAGTTACCTAAGTTTTTCTGATTTATTACTTCAACGAGGCATGCATGAGAACGAGATTTATATATTTTGCTTTGCGAACAATGGCGCAGCGATGAAAAATATGTGAATACTTCCGGAATACATAAAAGATGTCGGGATACAGAGTCGCAATTCTCGACGAGATAATCGCGTTGCGTCAAGTCACGTCCACGTCTTATTTAATTCTCCGGCGTCGAGCTGCATAAATAAAGTCGTTTCAAAGCTGCAGTTATTTTTGTCCTTTCTCTCGAAAATGTCTTACTGAAGAATCAAAATGACCGCAGAACGAGACAATAACGATTTGTAAATGTAGTTGTTCGTGACAGCAAGCGTGGAAGTTACACAGGCATCAAAGCCTATAGGGAGTGGGGAGGAAACTTTATTTTAGAACTTCCGTGAGAATTGACCTCGCGTCGTACTGCAAACTTTGATTCGTTCCACTTACAATAAGCTCTCATTACAAGACATTATAGGTTTTAATCAAAATTGTATATTTTGGAGGTTTAATTTGCACGGCAATCTGCAATGCTGTTTCAACACTCATTGTCAATGGGGGCCGAGCGGTATTATTCCTTTTAAAGGCAAACAAATGAATTCATATTTCATAACCGGTGAATATAATAACATTGCCTTTGTTCTACTTCTACACTTCAAAATCACATTGGTTGTTTTCACTTCAAGATATTGATCTAGAGGGAAGATATGTCGTCTTCCATTTGTGCACCGCGCCATGCCGGGGCAACGGTCGAGCGACGGTCCGACGACGGACTTCTCCCCAGGAATTTTGCCCCGTTTTAGTAGCCTAATTGTAGCCCATTGTAACCGCGTTCCATTCTTCGCTGTCGCACTCTCAACCAGTTGGAATTTACTTTCCGTGTGGCGACGGCAGGAAACGCGCGTTTGCTCTTCTATTAGTAATTCAGTTAAAGTCTCCGCAAATAGAATTACGTTACACCGCGTATTTCGCAATTATTTAACGTGTTCCACTTAAAATCTCTAATATCAAGATGCCAGTCACGGTATAGATAACACGAAGTCGGAGAAAGGTACTTCTAAAATTCATAGAATATTCCAGATGTTTTACGGAAACGTCAAACTTCACGAAAGGGAAGTATACTTTGACAAATTCAGTCGATCCTTTCCCATCGAAACTTTTAAACTTGTCGGGGCTTCGAAGATACAAACAAGTGACAATATTTCACTCCCAGTTAATTATTTTTAAGTAACATCTTCTTTAACAGAATTATAGTTTAAAACTCGATTATTAAAATGTCCAGTGGCGAATATTACGAAGTTGCGAAAATGTTACGAATTTATCAATAAATTGCCTGCTGCACAGAAGTTTGACGGGAAGTTTTTCAAAGAGCATTATGTATAAAGGAAAAGAGATTTAAAAAATCGCCGATGTTTGAAATGGTTGCAAAGTGAAATAATAACGATTTATTAACTCAATTTTTCATTCCCTAAATTGTATTTGGCATGAAAAATTATACATTTAACACAAAAATTGAAAATTTCTCTAAAAAACTTCCAATTAAGTGTATTAATAATTAATACTTTTAAAATATTCAAAAAATATATACATATATTATGTTACACGTATCACACATTTTCAATGCTTTAACTAAAACATAATTTTTTAAATTTCGCCTGAGTATAAAAAATCATTGCAATTATAAAATTATGTTAAAAATTTGCTTATAAACAATCCAAATTAACAACTATTTTCATTAAAATTGAAGCATTCAACAGCGTATAAGCATTCTCTAAATCTGAATCAGTGAAAAAGTCAATGATTGAGTCAATAACGCCTTGCATCGCTAATGAATAAGTGAAACAGAGCCGAATCCGCTGTGCAATTAGTGAGAACAGCGAAGTCCGCTGATTTGTCAACGATTATAGTGATTATTTACTTATTTATTGGTGATTTTCGAGAGACAATAAAGTTGAATTTCACTGATTACCATGTCATACTTGGGATTAATGCATTCAATGAATAATCAGTGACTATATATATTTACTAATTCAAATTTAGAGAGCATATTCTTAAGAACTTGAGGAACTGACTCTAAAACTAAATGACAGATAATCTAGATTATTGTAGTAAATCTAGAATGATTTCCTTTGAGTCTTAAAAAACATGTATTTAATTTAACAGAGCTGGTATTTAGTTGTACATTTTGGACGGATTTCGTTATTAACACCTATTGTTCAACTTTTGCCGCTCTTAACAATGTGCTGTCGAATGCGTGTTAAACCTTTAATTTCCATACATCTATTTATCGCGCGTTATAATGCGTCATAACGTGCATCTCGTTGTAATGTCATACTATCAATCAAATGCGTGCCTTTTTGACGCGCCATAACTTTAACTAATATTTAAACGTGGAAGCTGTCGAACTTAACGAGCAAATGAAAACGCTATCAATGCGCAAACGCATTGAATAATTTTAAATTAATAATTGAAAATTTTTTTGTTATCAATATTATTAATAATACTACAATAATAATATTAGGAAAGTCGTTGATTGCTTACAAAAAAAAAAACACTCACTTATACCTTGCAAATTAAACGTTGCACATTATTAATAAACTAATATCGATAAAAATATAATTTGTTTAAATAATGAAAGAAGTAAGAACCCATAATTCATATATTCGAGATTTGTTTCTAAAAACGAATTCTACAAATACGAAAATAACTCTTACGCTTTTCTTTTATAAATTGTGTAGTTTAAATAATAATGATAATATTATTGTTAATATTAGATTGTTTTACATGTTTGTAGTTTTCTAAAACTGTTTTATTTATATTGTTTTCTTTCTTATTTTATCAGACACTTAATTTTGCTTATGAAAATCTTATGAAAATATTAAATATCGGAAAATTCCAAATATAAAAAATTGCTATGTTATCTGATAGAAGACACTTTCTAGTCTGTGTTCATGTTTTCAAAGTTTTATTTTTAAGTTTTGTTTAAAAAATATAATCCAAAAACAAAGTGATATGATATAGTATCGGCGATTTTCCTTTACAAATATTGTTATTATTCTAATAAGTCTATAATAATAAAATTTTATATTTAAAACTACTAGCTTGTACTCTACATTTATAATAAAATAACATAACGTAATAATTAATTTATTTTAGTAATATATTTTAGGAAAAATATAGTTGATTAAGGAATGTTTCAATAGATAATAGTATAGATAGATCGAGTGTCAACTAATTTTCCTTTCTCTCTATAATATGCGGAGAACTACCTTCTGTTACAGAGAGCGAGAGATAGAGAGAGAATTATTTGTGCTTGCTCTCTCTCGCACGCGCTGACCAGGTCTCGATCGCACGACTTGGTCTATCTATAGTAGCTATCTATATACTATGTCTATGGTTCTAACTAGTTACTTGATATTGCTCAGGGGGATTACAGTTCCATCGTACGAGCGCTCCCCTGAAATGAAGCGTCACACGTCTTGTTTACACCCAGCCGGCGGCTCGTTGCTAAGACACGGATGGCGAATAAGGGGTCAGTAGGCGTCGGCAACTAAGTCGGCCCGTAATGTGCAACTAAATCTCAGCTCCGGTTCAACCCTTTAAGTGGTATGACCGAAAAAGTTTTGTGGTAAAGTCTGTTGTTAATGCCGAAATATCCCGGAACAGTTCCGTGCCGAGCTTCCGTGCTCGCGATGCGTTTTATCCTGGAAGATCTCTCCGTCTATTCCTAACGAGCTACAAGTAGTTGAAGTAGTTCATATAGGTTCGCGGTAGAAGAAAAAAAATCGATAGAAGAGAAATCATTTTAAATCACCATTGAAGAGATTAATACAGGTTTGGGTAAGTTAATATATTTTTTTTAACTAAGTTAAGTTAAAGTTAACAGTCTAAAAATTTAATTTAGTTAAGATACAAGTTAGTCCATAATAAACTTAATTGAGTTAAAAGTTAAATTAATAAAAAAAGTAATTGAAAAGTTAAAGTTAAATTTTTTTTATTTGATGATTTTAAGGGTTTCTAAATAAAGTATATATTTGTTATACTTATTTCTGTCGAGTCACGGAAAGAAGACCGATTTCGGAATGCACAGAAGATCCGCGAACAGTGATTCGCCTTCCCGCGACCAGACTATATATTTATTATATTATTACAATTGCCTTGATGTGTGTTCACAAATTTGAGTTTGAAGACACTAACTTAGACATGTGTTTCATTTTGGGTTTCCAAGAAGCACTAAAAATGTAACTTCAAGAAAGTTAGATCAAAAGTTAATAGTTACCGATAAAATGTAACTGAATTAAAAACTAAGTTAAAAGTTAAGAGTCTAAAATGTAACTAAGTTAAATTAAAATTATTTAACTTTTAACTTTTTAACTTTTTAACTTTTTAACTTAACTTTTATCTTTTTAACTACCCAACCTTGAATTAATACAATCACGCGTTGCGCGCGAATTGCAGTTAAGGATTATCGTCATCAATCCTTTGCGAAAAGTAAACTGGCATTGGAATGTGTTAATATTTATACTTCAAATAAACCATGTACATGGAAGTTGTGTGAATAACATATCGCGATGCAGAGATTAGTTCTGTGTTCTGTAAATAAACAAATAAATAAATTTTGTTTATTTACAGAACTGAAGAGCTCGCTGCAACAGCGGTGCAACAGCGGACAAACCCACTTTTTGTAAAAACGGAGAAGATGAACTCTAAAGTTAAAGTGATGGGAAAATACATTTCGTGTTTCTATAAATATCACATATTTCGTTATAGGTTAACAAGCTTATTATTGCAGCAATCTCTTCAACTAATCTCTGCATCGTAATGAAACTTTACATAAATCATTTTGAATAGAGAAAAGTCGCCGATGCTGACCTAGGTCTTTTAAGAAGATCTCTTATTTCTTGGAAACTAAACGTTGCACTTTATCAATACTGATAAAAATGATCTGTTCAGATAGCTAAAGAAGTAAAACTCACGATTCATATATGTGTGATTTATTTTTATATAAAATCAGCTAAAAACAAATTCTACAAATGCGAAAAAACATATCTTAATTATAAATATCTTACAATTTTCTTTTGCAAATTGTATAGTTTAAGTAATATTGGATATACAATGTTAATATTAGGTTGTTTACATGTTTAATTTCCTAACACTGTTTTCTTTATATTTTTCTTTTTCTTCTTACATTTCTCTTTCTTATTTTTAGTTTTAGGGCTTATTTTGTCAAAAGCTCACTTTTACTTATCTCATGAAAACGTTAAATATTGTAAAATTCCAAACAATATTATAAAACACTACTCTTTAAAAGAAAATCAGTGAAATCACTGATTTTCAGTGTACTTACAACTGTGATAAACAGTGAGTGTGTGATTTCAATATTGGTTCAGTGATAATATACGGATTCAAACAATGAATATCACAGAAAGACAGTACATTTCACTGTCAAACAGTATTGGAAGCTGAAATTCATTGTTTGAATCAGTATATTATCACTGAAACAATATTGAAATCACTGTTTAGTTGTAAGTACATTGAAAATTAATGATAATTCCACTGATTCACTTTTATTAGTATTATAAAAAGCTGTATTATTTGATAGAAGACACTTTCTAGTTTACATTTTTGTTTTCAAAGTTTTATTTTTAACATTTGTTTAAGAAATATAATCCAAAATGATATGATAATATCGTAAGACAACCTTTCCCTATTTAATTTAATAATATTTAAACTGCTTATATAAAAAAATTGAGATTTTTGTCTTTATTTCTTAATTACATTTCTATTAAAGCACAGATAAAAACACTTCTATTTCTTTGATTGAGATAATTTTTGATCCAGGATTCTAAAACGCTGCTAAATGTTTGTATTACTTTTGAATGCGATCTAAAATAATCTGTAATTTTTTTCATTATTTTTTCATCATTTTAAAAATATACGTTACACTTAACGCTACGGTTCGATTTAATCGCTTGGTAACCGAATTATTTCTCTCGCAGAATCAATCGAGGAGAGGCTTCCTCCTTCCTTCGCAAAAGGAGCTTCGTGAGATTTCGCCGCTTGCCACTAGAAGATTAAAGGGGGAATCTCTAGTAATCGATCGCATGCCCTTCGCTATTTGCCTACCACGCTTTTCCCCTGCGGCAGCTACAATTTCCAACGTCTAGCTGTAATCCATTGCAACTGCATTCCATTCTTCCCGGCCACGTTTGTAGCCCGAATTTACTTTCGCGCGATGATGACTGCATTGGAAGCGTTTGCCTTTCGTCCCGCAATAGTCGCCGAGAGCGCTTCGTCGAAGCTGAAGGGCCTCGCGGAACGCCTCTAATTCCGAAATCCGTTTTCGAGCGCAATAAAGAGAGCGCAAAGGCTATTTGCGATAAGGTTTAACGTTTGCCAATTGATAGCAACCGATAACGATAAGTTATCGAGCGAGCGGCCGAGTATCGAGCGGTCATGAAAAAGAGACCTCAATCGTCGTGAAATCGTCGTCGAGTAAGCCGTAGAGACAGCGTGAGAAATGCAGTAAATTGCGTCGAAAGATAACACATTCACGTGTTCAGATAATTCATTCATTGTTACGATATCGCGAATGTCAAAAACTTTTTAATATATACGCCGTCTACAAATCGAATTCTGGTAAGTAAAAATATTAATTCTCTTATCAAATTTTTTCTCCAATTATTATGAATTAGCGTAGGAAACGTAGAAACATATGCAAGCGCATACTATTTTTACATATTCGCATACGTTTTTACGTATGTTACACATTTGCTAAAATTGAAATACTTTTTTCCGCAACATTAAATATTATAGACTCGAGAAATTGAATAATAATAATGCAGCATTCAAAAAGAATTGAAACAAAACTTCCAATCGATGTAACCACACGGTTGCGTTTCTCGCAAAAAGAAAACGTAACTGTATTGATTAAATATTTCATATGCTTTAACATACAGTATGTTTAAAAATAGAGAGAAATTTGAAATAACGATAATGTAAGTCGATAAATATCATGCAGATTTCACGATGTGGCAATAAGGGGGATAAGCGAGTTGATAATATAGGAAACATCGCTCGAATAAACGATAAAAAAATAAATCGTTACTGTAAAAGCGTGAATAATAGTTTAATAACATTCATTCTCAAAAATATTGTTCACAGTTTTGTTCGAGGTACATGTATTACTATTATTGTATAATATTATACAATAATAGTACATAATAATATTATATAATAACATTATACCTATAATACAAGAAACTATAACAGACTCTCGTAATTAAAAATTAACAATTAAGGAAAAAAGAGGCTAATGAGAGTCAATGCGCGATATTTAGTGTGCAAATAATTGAAACAATTTTTAACAATATTTAAATACAGGACTTTGGGCTAAGGTTCGAGCCATCTTCAGTAATACAAAATCTCAGATGATCTCAGATGTCTTCATTCTTCGCATAAATAACGAGTTATGGATTATCCATATAGTGTGTCATTTGTGCGGAGAATGAAGACATCATCATTTTGTATTGCTGAAGATTGCTCGAACCTGAGCCGAAACGTCTTGTATTTAAGTATTATTAAAAATTGTTTGAATTATTTGCGTACTAAATATCGCACTTAACTCTTATTAGCCTCTTTTTTCCTTAATTGTTATTATATAATACACTATAGAAAGAATACCATAAAATGAGAAAGGAAGATTTAGTTCGGTATATTTAGGTATATTCAACAAAGAAACAACTTATTTGTATTATAATTTACTTATACTATAAACAAATGCTGAATTTAAACTTGTGAAACTGAAAATGCTGTATTTTAAAAAAAACTTCCGAAATATTTTTTAAATATTTTAAAAACATAAATTGAATTATTTTTAATTACAATAATAATGTTATCGTAACATTATTGGACACTTATTAGACTTATTACGTAAATATAACATATCAGTTAATAGTGTCAAAGTATTAATGTTTTTTTAAATGTCATATCTATATTAATTTTTCTACATTTATTGTTAATGTTGCAACGTTGAAACAACATCGAACAAATTGATATTAAAGTCCGCCTATCCGGGAACAGTACGCGGTATCGCCAACATATGGACTCGACGGAATGATATTTGTCGCAAATAAAAACCGTATCAGGACAGATAAAAGGCGCAGCATTATAAGATTCTTCATCCGTGTTCTAATAAAATGATTTCTTGAAAATGACCCAAGGGCTTCAAGATGAAAATAAATAAAATATATTGTGAGAGTATTTTTATTAATATTGAAAATATTTGTTTAAAACATATTAAACATATTAAAATTATAATGTATCAATGACACTAACATAAAATTGTACCATTTATTCAATATTATCTAAGAAATATTATTAGAGTGTTAAAAAAAACATAAGCATAATATGAATTACAACGATATCTAGCAAACATCAAGTAATATGTAATGCACTTGTTAGTTATATACTATTGCGTAATTTTTACGCAATAATATATAACTATAATACATGTGTTATATCGTACATTATATTGTTGAGTGGGAAATTACAAGTAACAGGTATGTTATAGGTGTTTGCTGATGGGATATAATATAATAATTTCAACATTATTGAAACTAGTGTCAAAATTCGTTCATAATTATATTGTATACAACGTGAAAAACAACATATTTAAAAATGTTATTGAATATCATTGTAATAATATTGTAGTAATAATCTTTTGCTTATTGAGTATTTTCTTCTATTAAAGCTGTAGAAATATACAGCAATGGATTTACAAGTCAAGCAACGTAATTTCAAATATAAAAATGAGATCTGATTTAAAACGATTTAAAGAATTTTCTTCATTAAAATGCTGTTTACATTTTGTAAAAATTATAAAATTTATTTATTTAAATCTTATGTCAAATTAAACCCAGACGTTTCACGTTACGTCAATACCCAGATTATCCGAGTACCCATCAAGGAATTTCACGTGCTACAGGTAGTAAATGGTTCCCTATTATTCCCTATCCTTCAAAACCGTCTCCAGCTATTATTCTAGCAATAGCCTGTCTAACGGTCGACATTCCCCCACTTCTCTTCCAACGAGGCATAAACTGGTTTAGGGTTTAGGGCTTTATGCGTCAATTTCGAAACGTCTTTTCATTTGAGCAGTCGTGCTTTCAGTTGCATCATTTTGTTACATCCGCCCTTGTATTTTTATTATAAAAGTTCTCTTTCAACATGAGAATATTATCTCGATAAAAAAAATAGAGACGTTATCGGCAACGCAGTACGCGAGGTAAGAATAATTATTAAATATTACGAACAATTATTAGTTTGCATTGCCTGATAAAAAAATCGCGTGCGTATATATTTTTACTATTTTATTTCTTTCTAGTTTGAGTTCAGGAACAAAAAATGAAGAATGTGTTAGAAATTTACTAGAAAATGGAAGGTCTGAGTCCCGTAATTTATGAGTATTTTTTTATAAACTTGAAACTTTTTTAAAATACAGCATTTTCAGTTTTAAAAGTTTAAATTCAGCATCTGTTTGTAGTACAAGTAAGTTGTACAAGCAAGTTGTTCCTTTAAATACCTAAATATACCGAACTAAATCTTCCTTTCCCATTTTATATTCTTTCTAATATAAAATGCATGTGGGTCGGAGAACTCCGGCTTTTTGAACGAATCTCCAGATTTTTTTTTTTTTAAAGAAGTGGAATGTATACAGGAACGGTGACATTTTATGATTCTTACTAGTGATATGCAGAACCAAACACACATACAACATACACAGAGAAGGAGGAAAAGGAGGAAGAGGGATAGGGATGAAGAGAGGGAAGAGAAAGAGAGAGAGAGAGAGAGAGAGAGAGAGAGGGGGGGGGAAATGCTGATAGAGTAAGCGAGCGAGCGAGAGAGGGAGGAGAAAGAGAGAGAGAGAGAGAGAGAGAGAGAGAGAGACGCGTGCATACGTCCATTTTCCTCAAGCACAAGAAAGTAATAATTTGATTATTTGGATGGTAGTAATATCAGACAGGAGGACCATCGATCTTTGGCGGAACACTAATCGGTCGGAAGGTGACAACCGTGATAGGCACTCGAGTAACTCGAGCAATGAACAGGCGTGTTAGTCAGGTTTAATGCCTACAAATTCAAAAATTTTTCAAGTTTTACAAGCCCAAATATTTTAATAAAATAAATTAATGAATTTACGAAAAACAAATGGGAATTCGAAGCCGTTTGGCGATATATGAATGGAAAGCACCAAAATTTTAAGAAAGAAGTTGAATAAGTATCTGGATGTATGTATATATCTGGGTACTGACATAATTAAAATTTAAGAATATAATTTGAGATTAAAGAACTGTACTGTTAATTTTATGCTTATTATGTACAAAATTAATAAATCAATAATAACAGATTTAACCAAATAAACAATTAATTTCGTTAAATAAGCATATTTATGATTTACAATCTCAAAAGAATTAAGAAAATTTATTTAAATATTCAAATGTTTAAAGTTTCCAAGCTTTCAAAATATTATTTAAAATAAGGATCTCCCGATTCTTTCTCTTTCTCTCTGTTTCTCAGATTTAAAATCGTCATTTACAATTCAAAATTATTATTTAATATTCAGAAGCAACAGGGATTCTGGAAGATCCAAAGACAGGGATCCCCCGGAGATTGGATGGTAGATTAGAGGGAAAAATAGGATTATCGAAAATCGTTTAAGGATCCCGACAATCGAAGAATCGCTACAATGGCTGAAAGAACGCCGGTGGCTGACAGTGAAAAAGTGAAAGAAATCGCGCCCGATAAGACGCAAGAGGTCGACGCCATTTTGTCGGCGGGGACATCGGTTGACACGGAAGACGGAAGCGAAATTAAAAGTCGAGTCAAGAGGAACATCATCACTGTGCCGGAACGAAAGGTCGAGATCGAGAAAAACGGAAAGAAGTATCGCCGCGATGCGAATGGACAATGGAGGCCCGTATTGTATTGATTAACGTTTCACACGGTTAGTTTGTTCTTTTGTTTTTTCTGCACCAGCGCTCTTTAAACATCTGATTGACGGCCCGTGAGATTCACGCAAGCGGTTTTTCAAATGGTTGAAAATTTAATAAAATTTTAATAATGTCTCGGTGAAAAGTGACTGTTAATAAATAATAACAAATATATATATTACTTAAATTCTCAAGATATTAGTTAATTGACATTCTATAATATTACACTTAAAATCCAATTTATGATTTAATTCATAATTTAAATTCTGATTTTGAACAGTATTTTGAAATTAAAATTGCCATTTTATAACAAAAATTATTAATTATTGAAAATTATTAATTAATATTCACAACGTAATCACTGAAAATATGATTAAATGTGTTCATTACGAACATTTTCGTCGTCTGCCTTCTATAAATTTCTGTACTGTTAATTTTATGCTTATTGTAGTGTATAAAATTAATAAACCAATATAGTAACAGATTTAATCACACAAATGAACAATCAATTTTGTTAAATAAGTACTTTTATTTACAATAACATGATTTTATTTTTTTAAAAGAATTGTAAATGCATGATTTTATTGTAAATTTATAAATTCAAATACTTTTGTAAAAGGAGTCGATTTAGACAACACAGTGTATGTATTCGTTATCGGATTTATAAGCGTTAAAAGTTGGTCTAAAGAATTTATTCATTTTTGTTGTACTCTAGGATTAAACGATTATTTTTTCACCTAAAAGCTGCCTTGTTATAAAAGTTCAATAGTGTGCAATCGCAAAAACCAGGTTTTTTTAAATCTGCAAGTAACTTTTTTTATTGAATCTGAAAACGTTAAATTTAAAAAATCTCTTAAAAGCGTCAGAGTAAGAACGCGGTTTCCCCTAAAGAATAGGAAATTAAATTTTTCTGTATGGAAACTAAATAAATTTCTTTCATTTGACGTTGTATTCGTTCTTTAGAACAATTAGATTTTATACTAAAAGCTAAATGTTTTTTTTATTTGAAAAAATCGAACCAGGGCTCTCTGGCGGATAAAATTTTTTTTTCCAATTTAGAAACTAGAGATATATATTGGGCTCGTTTTAAGCTATACTCTGTTTCGTTACTAAAAGCGAAACTTTATTCGCGGCAAAAGTCAAATATTTGTTGGACTGAAAAGCCAAATTCTATCGTCATAAAAATCAATCGTTTCTTGCACAACAGTTTTTTTTCCCTACAGAGAGTTAACCATCTATGAAATTGACTTCGTAAAATATGAATAAAAGTTTTTTTTGTGTTTTGAAAACACTTGAACGGTAATAAGTAAATAAAATCTTATTACTCATTAAATATTTTCAACTTTTCAACGCTTTTCCAAATGTAACTGTCGTTAATATTTTAAGCTCTTCCTTCTTTCTCTCTCTTATTTTCTCTTTTTCTCTCTTTCTCTCTCCCTCTTTCCTTCTTTCTCTTCCTCTCTCTTTCTCTCTATTGCTCGATAATTTCGATATTCGCGCAATCTCGTGGATAAGATATTTTCTCTCTGTGAGCCACTCGCATATGCATATTTATAGAATTTCATATGCAATTTGAAATGCAAAACGATACTTGGCTGTTCTGGTAACATTAAGTTAAACATATTAAATACATACCTTCATTACGATTATTGGCTATTTTCCAAGAAGTGTCACATTAAATAGTGTATTATTTCAGAAAAATCGATTTAAACTATAGGGATATAAGTAAAATAAATAAATTACGATATAAATTAGACTATT
Source organism: Wasmannia auropunctata (assembly GCF_000956235.1). Taxonomy (NCBI): domain Eukaryota; kingdom Metazoa; phylum Arthropoda; class Insecta; order Hymenoptera; family Formicidae; genus Wasmannia; species Wasmannia auropunctata. Next base: position 6,538 of record NW_012029392.1, on the reverse strand, counting down.
CCAGAAATATTTTAAAAGATAAACTAAAATATAAAATATAGAATAAATGGAGAAAATAAATAAATAAAATAAATAAATTAATAAAATATATAATTAAAAATATGCGATAACAAATATAAAGGTTTGTGTAAATAAAAATTAAAATATTTTGGAAGAAGATAAAAATAAATAATATTATTTATTAAGGCTCTTAAGGCTTTTACGGATATTCTCTTTAAAAAGTGCTAAGAGATTTACGGGTTTCTTCGCGTGTCTTGATCCATTGTTAATGCCAATGTTTCGTGAACAATGCTGTTCATTTCTTTAGGGCGAGAAGCAATCCTGATAATTTTATTTGTTATATAAAAGCATATATTACAAGATTTAACTAAAATAAACTTTTAATTTAAAAATATTTAAATGCAAATTATCGTTAAAACTTATTTTATATTATTTTTATAGAATTGATTATATAAGATTTTCTGAATATTTATATTTTACACATGCGAATTAATATTAGAATTTAGTTAACATTTCTGTGAAGTACTGCGAGATTACACATGCACGCGATAAACTCTTATCAAAGATTTATTTCACCTTTGACACGACATCGTGTAAATATGACGTAATTTTTATAATGGATTATCATTATACTTCGATTCTGTCGATTCGTGGAATCCTCGGGGAAAAACTAATCAGTCATTGCGCAGCATTAACGACAGCATCTTTATAAATTCCGTTCTTTTCGACGATTTCACACATTGTACGCGTTGTTTAGACTTTATCGAGATCAAATTTTCGGAACGATTTTCATTCTGTGACAAAAAGCGAGAATGAAATTTTACATTGCATTATTGATGATTGCCGCGATGGTGATGACCGTCGCGTCGTTGCCGCCACCGAAGAAAATAGATCAAGCCGGATCGTCGACTAATAATACGAGTACATCTGCGACGATTGCTCCATTCAATATCATATCAGTGCCGGAATTTCCGTGTCCAGCTGGTCAGCAACGTGACTCGAGAGGAAAATGCCGATTGTTTTTGCAAAAGCTTTAGTAGTTTCAAGCTTCAAGAGGAAAATAAATAAGGTAAATCCTTGTGGTAACTCTGCTGAAGATCGTAGAGATTAGGAGAAAACATATAAGAAAAGAATAAAAAGGATTTGCAAAAGAATGAAAATTGAAATATTCGAGAAAAATAAATATATTCATTGATCAGAATTATTAACGACGACGTTGTTGTAAATAACGAGATATTGCCGAGAAAAACGGTTTTCTTTTACGAAGACATTCCGTACGTAATATCGTTTAGAGGAATCGAGGTCACACGTTTTGTGTGAATATCACAAAAATAAAAATTTGAGTCACGTTGTTAATCTCCGCCGTGACGATGATGACTGTCGGCATTGTCATCGTTGTCGGACGAGAAATAAAAAGAGTTGACTGTTACTGAAAAATCAACGACAGTTGAAGTTTTATCAATTTCTCGCATCAGAACAGTGACGTCGATTCGTGCTCGATCAGTGATTTCGTGTTCGATCGATTAGCAACGCGATTTAAACAAAAAATGTCTAAAAATCTCCGAAATAAAGAAAATTAAGCATGTTTACGTAATGATTTTATTAACAACGGAAATTTAAAAAAAACGTAATAAAAAATTTACCCAATGGCATTAAAAGATACAAAGATAAGTTAGAATAATTTTAATCTTAAATGTCCATTTATCTTGATAAAGCAGTGAAGACAATTATTTTTACATTGAAAATTAAACGATCAAGAAACTTAAACGGAAATAAATTAATAGAGCCCCGTACAAAAAGACATATATATTAAAACTATATATATAATATAAAGCTATTATATATTATATAAAAGCACATATTTTTATTTTAAAATAAAAATAAAAAATTAGATATTTTATATATCTATTATAAAAGATTGAAGATACGCGCCACGTTAAATCCCCTGTTTCTATATTATAGAAGATAAATTGTTTTTCGTATAAATTATTCATCTCTGTTATATATAATACAGCAGTATATCATTAATCTTAAAAGATATTTCAACAACAGATTTTTTGACAAATTTGGAATCTATTTCTATTATCAAAATTTCATGAGACACGTTACACGTAACACTTTTTAACTCGATACTATGTAACTTAGTTAATTTACAAATTAACGTTCTCTATTGTATGAAATTAATTTAAACAATGATTTTAATCAATTTTTTTAAAGTTAAGATAATTTAGCGTCTTTTTGGATATTTCGTCACATTTAGAATTAGACAAGTTGAAATTTTGTTTACTATATTAACTCGCAAAATGTCTAATTTTTAAACGTGATATATCTCTGATATGTATTTTAAATCTGCTGTTTGAATGTGCGTTCATTAACGAAAATTTATGCTTTTCATGCAAACTTTTGGTGTCTACTGCAATTACTCCCGCAAAGCACGTATTTCCGCTTCCTTTTCCAGAACACCCCTGCATATATTCCACACATTTATTTCAACGATCGTATTATCTCGCTCATTCCATAGCTGTCTGAATATCCACCAATAGAACAAAATTTATGATGTGTGTGTGTGTGTGTGTGTTTAAAAAGAAAAATATGAAAAAGATTTAAGCCGTCGCACATAATTCATTTTTTATGTCGCTGAGCAAGGGCTATTCATTCGCAAGCTACTATTTTTTTATATTTGCTTGCAGATATGAGCGGTGTCATCCTACAAACGTCGCAGTGAAATATCGTAACAACGCGTGACGAGAGATTGGCCAAGCTATTCATCCCGCTTTGCATTATCGGAGAAACGAAATATTTCACCATAAAATGCAATTACCAATATATGTGAATTATTTATTCATTGTATTAGTGTTACTAATTACGCGGTAATTTGTGGCATCGATATAATCTGAGGTCCCAATTTATCGTAAATAAGATACATTTTCTAATATGCTTATGTTTTTTTTGCACTTGTAAAATGAAAACCATGTATATATGTACGTCAGCAAAGTCTAGCAATAAATAGAAAAAAAACCTCATAGTTGTATGTTTCTACAAACCGCACGTCACTATGTATATTGAAATTTAAATGACAAATGGATTCGGACAATCAAATTTGGACTGATTTTTCTTTAATAGACGTTTAGTAATCATTCCTACTCTGTATAGAAAAAAAGTTACAGCAAGTATTACTAAATAAAGTGTTATTAATGGCTGTGTATGCCTATCAGTTCTATTTGCAACACGTTCTTCTTTAGGTCAGCCATGTTATCAGATTTTGACATTTATTGGTCTAAATCTCTAAATATAACGGCGGTGTTGTGAGCATAAAATAAACGTGCAGCAGTCAATCTTGATGCCGAACGGGCGGCATTAAAAATATGAAAGTATATACAAGCCTATATATCGTTATCTGTCTTTCCATCTTTCCATTCAGATATAAAGTTATTTACTGACATGTATAGTGGCCTGTTTTTTATCGATCGACATAAGATATATTATTTTTAAAGACATCTTTTAACCGTGTCAAGGCCGATGTTAGTCTGTCACGTTAGTCTGTAGACTGGCAGGGTTATAGCGTCTCGCGCGGGTACAAGTCATAAGAAATGATATGTATGCGAAGCTGAGCACTTTGTATGTTATTTCAACGTGCATATTATAATATTTATAACAGTTTGTTAGAGAGTTGTGCGAACGCTCCACTTGTATTTAAATTTTCGCAGACGTTTACACGCGGAGAAAATGACGGGACGCTGTAACTACGTTCATTAATTAACGACATTGATATTAGTAAACTTCGATTGCAACAATTATAGCGCGATCTTTAATCTGCACGATTTTAATTTTTATTGTAACGAAGCGAAGTGCACGGTCGGAAGATAACATCTAAATATAAATAAGGAACACGCAATAGCGCGCGAAGCGGTAAAATACTCGCTGAGATAAGTAGAGTAAAGAAGCAGGTGGGAGCGTCTAAAAGGAGGGAGGGAGACGTCTAAAGCGAGAGGAGGGTTTGAAAATTTCTTAGATTTTCACGTAAGTTACGAAGAGACGTCAAGAGTCAAGAGACGTCAAGAGAAGAGAACCGAGAAAGAGGTAAGGATACGAAATTAGTGATGCGGAAATTTTGATGTCCACTCGTGCGCACTTCAATTTGTTATTTTTAAACCAAAAATCATTACGTTATCTAGAAATGAAGAACTTCATCGGTATTTTGCTAATACTTGCGACAGTGATGTTAACCGTGATATCACCGACAGTCAGTCGAGAGAATAAGAATATAACATATCCAAATTTGGACTTTATTCCACGTCTACGTCCGACTAGTGTTGTAGACGCACCCATAAGAACAACTGCAAACCCCTGTCCGGAAGGTCAGAGACCTGATTCCAGAGGAACATGTCGCATAGTTATATAACGATCGAGAAAACACAGGTAAAACTATTTCTTTGAAAGTTTTATTCAGAAAAGTATTTAGATCTGCTAGATCGAATTATCTTCAATAACAGAGCATAGAACTGAACGTAGAAATGAACGTAATTAAATCACGCGCAATTACATTGCATTGACCGTGGGTAAATTTGGGTCATGTAAATTTTTATGAAAACTCTGAATTTCGACAGTATATAAATATTTTACATTAATATATTATTCCACGTATATCTCTATTTAATACACTTCCATACCTTTTTATTAATAATAAATATTTAATTAACTGTTCATTAACGCTATATAATATTGACAGCTTTGAATGCTACAGCTTTAAATACATTGACAATAATCAACTAAATACATATATATTATTTTTCAATTGTTAAGTTTATACAATATATAAAGATGTATAATGTGACCCATTATTGTACCATTTTAACAAGCCGTATTGAGCTCATGATATTATTTTGTTTACTGAAATACAAATGTGTATCTCTGAAAATTATACATTTTAGCATGTGACAGGTTCCTTCCCAAAGTATGTGTATTTTATGTCTATTTGCAGGCTTGTGGATATCAACATTTCAGCAATATCAGCTAAAAGCGAGACCCGAAAATATCAACGGCAATGATATAACATACATAAGGGTGAAAATATTCTGTATTTTGCAGGACTTCGTAGAACTTTAATAAATTTATATTGTAGTTAATTTTAATTGCATTATGCGTTGTAAAATTATGCGTGAATATAATTGACTAATATATATCTGATAACAATATTTAGGAAATCTCGCGCGCGTATGAGTTTCTCACAGTCCAGCATATAATTTACTTTATTATATTATACAGAAAATTAAATTAAATTACATTTTCTCGTAACCGGTAATTCGCACAAAATACTAAAAGGACAATTGTTGGTTTAAAAAGGAATGCAATTTGTCAAGTATGTAAACAGAATGAGTTATCCTGTTTCATTATATATTCTGTCGCATTATTTTATCTTGTTACAACGCTTTTTTTTAGATTTCCGTTTTATCATCTAAGGTCGTCTTTAGTTGATCCTAAAATGTAATCGCGTGTCGAGGGTATATAATATTTTTCTGCAGTACTACAAAAAATATTAGATGATTGTATACGTTTTCACGTTGCAGTTTACATTCACATTCATTTGTCGATTTGTATGCTGGATCGTCGCAGGCTTTGTTTCACGACCGTTGTCGCTGCACATACTTGACACACATCGCGACTCACGAATCTCAAAAGACCGGAGAAAAAGAGAGGCAGAGAAAGAGAGAAACACGGTTGAAGAAATAAGTAAAAATGGACTTCTTTAAATACACGTTTGATAAAGAGAAACAGATCGGCAAAATTGTTTCTTCATTTTTCCTAACAAAACTATACTCCTTTGATATTAAACTCTATACAATAGCACATGTATGTATATCTCACATATACATAATAGCTCTGCAGATTACACTATTCACAACAAAAAAGACTTTTTTAGGAGCATAAGAGCGAGGGTAATTGTTTCCCACAGTTTTATAAATGTTGAATACGATCCCGTCTACCAAATTGCTCTGTTACGTTATAATTTTGAAAAATTAGCTAAAAACTGAAGTTGCTAAGTTGGGCTATTTTAATATATTTTATTACAATTAAGCATATTACAATTAAGATATACGTGACGTGTTAGAGACGTTTCATCACAATCAAAATTAAATATGTTATTAGGACTTTCAGTTCTTGAAAGAAATTTGTTGTATCGATTGTGACTAAAAAGATATTTACATTTAATATAAGGTTTGTTACATCAAAATAGTTTTAGAATAAACCTCTATAGGACATCCATAGTATTAAACATCTATCAAATATTTTTTAATTATATTATTCAAACTTAAACTTAATTTTCTAAATCATAGATAGAATTAATCACATCAAAGTTAATAAATGCAATTTACATTGTATAAAAAATCTTATGTCAAATTATTTCAAAGCTTCAAACATTTTTTAGTTGACATTCACAATATTAATTTCCATTATTTTTAATTTATCAATTTTGACTAAATTGATATTCAGCGACCTAAAAAATATTTAAATTTAAATAATATAATAAAAAAATATT
>NW_012029391.1:32311-59751 GCF_000956235.1 Wasmannia auropunctata | reverse complement strand
ACATTCCACGCGCGTGTCATTCTGTTCTTAATTTACACATTTATACACATTTATAACATGATTCATATGTACGCATATATATACATATATATATATATATATATATATATATATGCATATATGTGTGTGTATAATTTATAATGCTATTAACACTATAACAAATATTGAAACGTAATTAAGATTTACAATGTCCTTCCACATAATATTTTCACAACTACGTTTTAAGCACTAAATTATAAAAAATTTTACTTTTTTTGTACAGATATTACGGAAAAATTATCAAACGATATCTGCCCGACTGATTATTATCATAATGGCAGACAAGCCTCCCTTGAATATTGCACTATATTGCACAAGACGTGTCGCCAGCAATTACATCAAAGTAATTCCGGGAGTGTTCATTATACGAATAATGAATACTGGAATACAGAATCGGTAATTAACGCGCCATTAGGGAGACACGTGCGAGCGACGTCGTTAAAAATACTGCTACGTTGTAAATTAGGATTAACATTCGCGGACTGATATTTTTCTGGTGGGATTACGATTGCCGTCATTGTCATCGCGAAACGCGCCGCTGATCGGAATGCACCACGTATGTCGACGAATTCGCATCGCGGAAGGGAAGAAAAAAACCCCCGTGGTGATAAACAGCCGTGCCCGAGAGTAACACTACGTCCGTCGGTTGCGCCTTTATCAGTTGCCCCAGAACCCAACCTGTACTTGTCAAACTGTCAAAGTGAAGTTACGTACGGAATCGCCATCGACTCCGGCCGTCGGATTGTAACCGTAAACATGTTCCTCTGCCATTAACGTTACGTGTGCTCGATTGGTACCTAATCGCCGACCGCTCTCTCTTGCTATTTAACGTGCCTCACAGTTTCTTGTGTGCCATCAAGAAACCTATTTTGTGCTAACCCCCCTCCGCGACTATTACGCGACCGAGACGGATGTGACATGCCCGCTTCCGGGTTCAAAGATGGCCATGCTGTGCCTTTTAAATATTCAAAACGCGATAAACACGTACCGCTCGTGCTCGCGCGTCTCGCGACGTAAATATCGAGGAATCTTCCAAGAATTATTTTCCCCGCTGTACTATTTGTCTTCTACGATAGAAATATTATTTATTTGTGGAGAAGCGCGGTAACTGATAAGCATGGTACTGGAAAATATGAAGATTTTACGAGAAAATTTTTGTAGACAACCAAATACACGCAAGATACAAATTCTTCAAAATGTATGTTTAAACTATATTTAAATACATTTCGCCCATTTATTAAATTCTTTAAAATATATATTCAAACTATATTTAAATACATTTTGTTTATTTATCAGGAGACGCGGTAGCGGCTCCCGCAAAGTATATTAATTTTTTTCGCTACATGTATTATAGTCTAATGTTAATTTAATATTATTAATATGCAGTTTACATACGTAAATGTTGAATAAAAAAACATTGCGTTTACTTATTTGAATAAAAAATAAAAAATTTATTAGTACAAAATATAGTTATATTTAAAAAATTATTATCAATCTAGTATCTTGAAATTCGTTGCGTTGGACAAAGGAATTACTACAAAAATTATTAATTCTTATCTCAGGATTACGACATGATTTAATCTTAAAGACAGAGTCTCGATTAAAACAACGAAAATCATGATGAAAGATATCTTTACAACTGGGTTTACATTACTTTTTATGATTTCGTGAATTCGACAAAACATTTAAATACCCACAAACTCGTCACAGTAGTTCATTTAAGAAAGATTTATCTTAGAAAATCCGTCGCACGCTTTGGTAACAATACAAAATTAAAATACTGAAAACTTCAAGAAGTAATCTTAACGGGAATAAAAGAGATATATTTTTCCATTAATACAACGTTCTTACAATATTTATATACAAGAATAAGAGAGAGATATTTTTTCAACAATACAATGTTGTTATAAATATTTCACGTATACGTAGATATTTTATTACATTAAGATAATCTTATAAAATGTATTGTGACTCGCGCTTTATGTAATGTGAAATTCCAAATATGTCTACAGCTGCATGCAGAATCGATCTTTCGCGAAAAAGTTTTAAGATTTTCAAAAAATTCTCCATTTTTCTTTTCTTGCCCAATCCAGTTTTTTATTCACAACGCGGGAAGAATTAAGTTGGCCGCAGGAGTACCAACGTCAACTAACGTGTTCAGAACGTATCCGTAAAGCGTTATGCACAGTTCGTTTTTATATTTAAGACACTCAAAATGCTATGCAATCATTTCATTGGTTGAATGGAATCTTAAGATCAGTTTTAAGACTTAAGGTCAAAATTTAAATGATCTCAAGTATATTATAAAATCAAATATATGAATGAATTCTAAGTTTGTGTGATTTCAGTTTTAAAATTATTTTTTCAGTGTTAAAATTCTATCATTGGGGAGCCAATTAAATAGCCGTACAGCATCTTAAAGCGTACTTATAAGATGATCTTAAATACATAACATATCAAATGATAAGTATTGTCTGTTAGAAGCCAAGAAGCGAATCGAAAAAATATATCTCTCTTTTTTATTTTTTTTTTTTCATCTCTGTATATACATGGAGAGAATTTTTTTTTTAAATTTACTATTGTCTTACGTTAATATTGTCTGTTAGAAGCCAAGAAGCGAATCGAAAAAATATATCTCTTTTTTTTTCCATCTCTGTATATACACGGAGAGAATTTTTTTTAATTTACCCTTCAAATCATGTTAATTGTGGGACAATATAGTATTTAAGCAAATTTTACTGTGCACTACAATAAGATTTTACAGTAAAATTTATTGTAGTGCACAGTAAAATTTGTCTAAATACTATATTGTCCCACAATTAATATGATTTGTAGGGTAAATTAAAAAAAAAATTCTCTCCGTGTATTTATCGATAACGAAATATCGTAAAATACATGATACACCACAATTCCAGTAAAAATAAACAGATCTCAATTTTCAAAATAATTATTAAACGACCTTTATATTCCTCCAAAAAGTTTCGATGTGAATTATATTATTTTACTGAAAATTATAGTCAAAATATTAAAATTAAAATAAAAATCAACACTCCATAAAGGAAAAAAAAACATAAGAAGAGAAGAAAGCAAATCTGTTAATTATTTTGAGACAAATCTTGCCAGGATAAATATGGTTCAGCGAAACAAGAAAAATGAAGTAGACCATTAAATTAATGGAGCGATGTAAAAAAAAGTAAGCAAATAGACAGATGGAAAGGACAAAAAGTATTCTGAGAGATATTCTGGGTAAGATACGATTAGAAAAAAATTACCAAACAAATATCACTGTGACAAATATGATCTGGAAAAACTAAGGAATGGTAGAGAAATGCGGACAGAGGAAAGAACGAACGCACCCTCGGTAGCGTAGAGATTCGTCGATCGCCGAACCCCGTCCTCGCACGACGGAGAATCGGTGTTCTCCGCTGTTGCTCGGGCGTCGTCGCGACCGCCTCTACCAACCCCCGCGAGCCGACAAGCAACCATCCCCCTTACAGTACCCGTGCCGAGCCAGGGGGCGCCGCGACTACGCACTATTGATTCGCACGGGAACGAGGGTGAGAGCCGGGTTGCGAGGAGTAAGGGAAAGGGATGACGAGGGTGAGGTGTTCAGGGTGGTCCAGGGACGGCGATGCGCCCTCCTCGTCCGGTAGGGGTGCTCCAGAGACAATGACACACCGGCCCTGACACTCTCCCTCTCATCTCTTGTTCTTCCTATATACCTACCTAGCGTGTATAACGCGGTGTTCTAATAGCCAACAGAACAAACCCCTGTATGTATCTTATTGCCATTTGCCAAACGAAATAGGTAAAGTTACATTATTAGGGACATACATTTCTTTTAATAACAGTTGACTTTTAATTTGATTTTTATGCAATTTAATTTTATGAGCGCAAAGAATTTTTGTGTGTTATCACATGTAGCTCGAATACGTCAGTTCGATTTTTCTACGTTGTTTTTTCGCGTATTAGATTTTAAAACGTTTAAAATTCTAATTTTTTTTTTTAACACTCCCAATCTGAGAGCTCTGCTTACAGAACTTGCGTAGAGCAAACACACATATTGACGGAAAAGAGTTTTGTGTTTGAGATTTTAACTAAAATGTTGCAAAAATCTACTCTCTCTCTTTGTTTAATTCAAGATAACATGTTCCGATGCGCTGTTTACGCTTTTGCGTATGATTTCAGCTAGCCGCAGTGTACAACAGTTTAGCAGAGTATTACAGTTGCTTCTCTTGGCATGTTTACAGTAAAATATAATCCAGAAGCGCGTTTCTAGTTTCGTGGAAATTTCCATTACTATGATCCATCAGCAGAATTTAAACAGGCTAAAATATTAATTAATAATAATAAAGAAGATCATTTTTTTTATTTCTAAAGATCTAAAGTCTTTCTTATTTATCAATACATCAATTTATTTTGCATTATATTATAACAACAATTTTCTATTAGACAGTATACAGCTTACTGCTTGCTGTATTGCCTCTCTTTCTCTTTCTCTCTCGCCCTTTCCTCTTCTTTCCTTTCCTTCTATTTTCTCTGCCCCATCCTCCCTCTCTCTCTCTCTCTCACTCTTTCTCTCTTTCTCCTTTCGTTGAGCATGATAAATAAATAATTTCATACATGGTTTTTTCTTTTCGGTGTATATATGTACATAAAGGTGTGCAAGTTGTTGCGTCAAATAAATGTCTTTAGTATGAGATACAGCATGGCGAGTTAGTCTGCTGTCTAAATTAATGGTACTCTAGTCACAACTAGAATGTCAGAGTACGGAAACGAGCCTTGAGAAGCGACGTCCTTCGAGATAACTTGGACGTTCGTGAGGAGAATTTTGAGCCGACTAGCGCGATAGTACGTCGTTAATATGTCGGCGAATAATCCCGTAAGTGTATTTAGTCTCTTCAACCGTAGGGGAGTGGGTGGAATGCAGCAGACTCCGGACATTGACTTTAATATGTTCGGGACAAACCGTGCGCCATCGGTGGTACGTTGCGGATTTCTCGTGTGGTCCACTGGTAATACAGAATTGGCGTAATGACTGCTGCAGCTAGCACAAAACTCCGCAGTGATTTCAGAGAATTCAACATTTAATAAAAACGAGAGAAACGATTTCCAAATAAATCAATACGTTGAATTTTTCAAACAGATGTATACGTTGAATAAAAATTTTCTAATATGTAGATACTCAAATTCGCATTTATGATATTAAAAAAAAAAAACCGATATGATACACGAAGAATCCTCTTACGAGAAAATCCTCTCGATTAATTATTATCAAATCTCTTTCAAAAATTATATTCCTAAAGTTATGTCCTTTTCTGTATTACAGTCCTATGTTATGATATCACTGAAACGTGTACACTTGTACAAAAGTTATTAGAGATGCCAATCAGCTGTCGAGCAGCGAATATCCGGGGTCTTCAGAAGTTCCCCAGTCAACAGCCAACTTCCACGTTTGACAAATTTGTCATACAAGCATAACAGGATCTTACGATTTACTTCCTTATAAAATCACATATGTATAGGTAATGTACATTGAAAGTTTTCTTGATAGAATTTATATATTTATATCTTCGAGATGCAACACTAAGAGCTTACTGCAATCAATTATTATCCACGAAAATGAAATAAAAGTAAATTTTGGCGCGACTTCCATTTCAATTGCATTTCAATTGCAAAACGCGTGTTTACGCACGTTTGCCGTCAGTTATCGCTATTGCTGAGAAGTGGCTGTTCAATGACGTAAAGCGTATATGAATTTCAATTTAAGACGCATTAAGGTTAAGCTGTCGGTTCAACGTTGAAAAAATTGAACATGTCATGTATCATATACGATACGCAGGGTCTCGAAAGGTTAATAGGAATATGTCGAAATCTCCTATTTCTATACCCACTTTCGCCTACTCTCAATTCTTTTAAATCTTACAGGCGAGAATGCGGCCGCCTTTGTTATTATTAGGTATTACTGTTGTTGAGTGCAGCACATTGTTTCTCTAGTCTGATTGAATTTAACATAAGAATGACATTTCATCGCAATGATTAATTATACATAATTTGTGATATGTTACATATTTAGAATAAATGTTAGATATTGTATAGATATAATTATATACATGTGTGTGTGTGTGTGTGTGAGGAGGGGGAGAGTAACGGTCTAGAAAGATTCAAATGTTAGAAGTGCTTATCGTGGTTAAATGTACTATTATCATATATTAATTAATATGTAATTATGGAAGAGTAATGAATTCTAATCGGCTGATGATGTGAGGGAAATCAATCAGAACGTTAAAACCTAAACGACTATATTATACCGGCGAATCTCGTTAAATCGGGGGAGAATTCAATTGATTCCACTACTCATTATCGTCTCGTTTACATCTTGCCCGTGCCGAGGGAACTTCGGGATGGAATCCCGGTCAACGAAAATCAGGTCGCGTTGCAACACGGTCCACTTTCGCCGCCACGGGAAAAGGGATCGCGGTGGTCCATAAACATCGCTACTCGTATCGTTCACTTCTCGTCTCGGAGGAAACGAACGCGCGTGGGCGTGACCATTGTTACGGCCGTGAAATCGCGAACAACACACATCCTGTCGAGCGCGTATGCTCGGAGCGGTAGAAAGAACGCGCTGTATATAGATACGACAGAAAGAGAGAGATTTGCGTAAATCTCGCTGGCCAGGCCAGCCAGCGGTTCCCGTACGCCCGTGCCGCGCACGTGCGTGCATGCGTGCGTACGTGCGTATACACACCCGCATGGCACGCGTGGGCGCGATGTCACGCAGAGACCCGCGCGATACAGTATGCGGCGAGTCAGCCGCTCACGAAATGGATTCCCGATGTATCGCGCGCGACTTAACGCGCGCGCGATCCCCGAATATCGACGAGAAAGCCCATATTCTGGTCCCCGACGCGAAAAATATTCTCAGATCCGCTAACTTACTTCAGGCGAGAGTGCGTATCGGATGCTTAACTGCGATAATGGAGTCCTTTCATATTCTTGAATATCTGCTCTCGCAGGCAGAACTTCCCAAATTAATGTTGTTTCGAATATTATATGTAACATATCTAATGAAGATTACTACGTAATAACTATTAAATGTTGCCGGTAGTTCTATGTAAAAATATAACGAGTATATTAGTATATTAGTAATATTAATTATGATCATATGATGTATAATTTATAGTAATTAAATCTATATTATAATTTTACTGCAAACGCCCATTGCACGTTATTAACATCAACATTCTATTATGATCTACGCGTAAATTTTATTATATACATAATTCTAACATTTGCAATTCTCATATCTTATAAATAAAATCACAATTCCTTTAAAGTTTACCAATTCGCTACATCAAATGCAGTTCAGTCTTAATTTCGCACGACTCATCAACCGATTGTAATACCGCGGAAAATAATTTTCATGTTTAAACGCTTATAAATAAACATGTCCTCGTTGGTGAAAAGATAGCGCAATAATAAATTTTCAAGCGTGTGTACATGTTTTCTAAAACATTCAACGATGTCGCTTTCGTGCTCGCATTTATGCAAATTTACGCATGAGGCACGCACAATGCGGCGCCAGAAGGCACAACTGCTGCACGCAACATGAGCTACGCAAATCTATGCACTCGCAAATGATGAGACGCGAATTTAGTGTGCTTGAATTGGCGGCCATCGAATACCGAGTGTATCAGAATTATCGTCAATTCTTCGCGAAGTTTTCCGTCAGTTCGAAGTCCATTTTTAATCAGTAAAAATTTAATCGGACAATGCTTCTTTCATATTCTACTTTAATTCGCATTCAACAACTTAAAGATGGAAAAATTAAACAAGTCAAGAATTAGTTGCAGATATATATATATATATATATATATATATATATATATATATATCGTTAAAATTCTATTAAAGCTTTGTTTACAACTAATTTAAGAGAACAAGATTTAATTATCTGCTTTCCACCAAATTGCATTATGATTCAACAAGTACTGGCTCGACCTTTTTATTGAGAAAAACTAGACGACGAATAGTTTTGGGTCACTGTGTAAATACGAGTCTGGGAATAGGGCGCGGCAGGAGATTATTCAGTCACCTCGCACCCCCAGGAGCGTACGAGGCGCATATGTAAAGGTCTCACATCCCCACGCTACAAACAACATCGATATGTCAGTGACGTGCAAATTTAGCTGTAAATGATTTCGGTCTTTTTCCATATTTTTAATTTCGTTTTTTTTTTTTTATATATTTAATCTTATTCGTACATTCGCGACTTGCTACAGTGCATTGCCTTCGTCGCTAATTTCTATGCAAGACCACGAGAAAAGAAATTTGAAATAATTTCAGACGTGAAAGATATCGCTTGTCGTTATTGCTCGGCAATTGACATTATCGTCTTACATTGTGGACTATTGTATAATTCTCTAGAACTTTCCCCGCCGATTCAGGGCGAGAATGTGCGACGAGAACGTCCCGCTCGATCGGCTCGAAATTAGGTCGGAGGTCGGTGTACTACAACGTCGAGCAAGATCTCCTTAGGGAGAACTGTCGACGGCCTCTTCTCTTTTTCTTTCCCTTTCTCACAAAATTCTTTCCCTAATTCTCTATCTTCAGTGACAGTCAAAATGCAGCGCGAGCGTTATTCAACATGATAGACAGGCTTGGCGCATTGTGCGCGATAATTCCTTTGAGAATGAAAAAAACAACCCTCTGCCATTCCAATGTTGCAGTTGGTCTCCCCTTGGATCTCGATGCCGTGGGACCTTCTTTGACGTTGATAATACGGTTAGGTGAACGAAATGTTAGAGGTGGACACTTGGGGCTGCGCTAAACATCTGCGAAAGCGGGGCAGAGATCTCATGTTGAATGAATAAATTTAATTTGCGAGGAGGACAGCCTGCGGAAAGCGCCGAGTTTCGAATTTTCGATGCAGAAGCAACACGAAAACAACAGATGGAAGTATTTGAATTTGAATCGGTTCGCGAAACAATATGACTCCACAACTTTGGAAATGAAACGCATTTTAAAGGTGCAGGAACGCACAGTCTGGACAACAACATAAGTCTACGTACATAATATTTGCATCGTAACGTTACTCTCTAAATAATATTGTTCCGCTTGAAAACAATATTTATGCAAAAAAATAAA
Organism: Wasmannia auropunctata; assembly: GCF_000956235.1. Classification (NCBI taxonomy): domain Eukaryota; kingdom Metazoa; phylum Arthropoda; class Insecta; order Hymenoptera; family Formicidae; genus Wasmannia; species Wasmannia auropunctata. Next base: position 50,562 of record NW_012029391.1, on the reverse strand, counting down.
TAGACGTATTTTTAACATAAATTAAAATAAGTCCACAGCTTTTACTATTTCTTAAAAAAATTTAAACAAATTTTTAAACTGATTGATTTATTAAGTAATTTTGCGTAAATTAAACAAATTCAAAACTAGCTTGCTGTTTTTATTATAAAACATTAGAAATTCAAATATCTCTGTTATACAAAAACATTATCTTTTCTCAATTGTATTATTACAATTTAATTTAAATACAACAATAAAATGATTAAATGCCAGTTTATTAATCATTACAAAAAAATAAATCATCTTGACAAGGATATAACGATATTTCTTTACTTATTTTACATTTTATCTTGCAAAAAAGGTAAATGTGTAAAAATTAAATTTGTCTAAACATAAAGATTTGCATTCATGCTTTCGTCCAACTTAAAGACGTCCAGCGTATCCTTCAATTCCCACTTTCGTTCCTGTGATACACTCCTGCTTAGGGCTGTCAAACGAACGGTGCTCTCACGGACGCAACCTTTTTTCATCTGCGTTCCCCGTGTTTTACGTCCCCCTTCGACCCCCTACCTGCCACTCCCTTCCCCCTTCGCTCTTCAGCCGATTTTCTAGTACGCTAGTAGGCACCGCTCTTTGGTTACGCTGATCCTGCCGGATTTGCAGCCCCCCTGGATCCAATAAATCTGCTCCGCTACACGTACCTGCCCCCCAACCCCTTATCGACTCCCTTCCTCCCCCTAAATCGATGCACCCGCGCCCCGTTCGCGTCACTCGACCGTCCTACCCGGTTGCCACCCTTCCTCCCCCGCACGTGCGTGCGTTTCTCTGCGTTTCGCTCTCTTGGATCATGTTCGCATGTCAAGCCCAACCGCTCTGACACGCTTTACGCTCGAGAGGCTCCTTTGTCGAGGTGCTCGTCGGCGTAATACGCACGTATATACAGTGTGTTCCGGAACTATTATCACCGTGCGGATTCGTCTTGAGGATTCTTCAATTTCGAGGGGATTTCTCTTCGAGACTCACAATTCACAAGTTACAAACGATTGTCAGCGAAACGATTTCCGTATAAATTCATCTTTATTCCAACAGGCGATAAAACTTTATTTTTCGCCAAGTGATAATGTAGCTGTAACGAGCTTCTAATTCGTGGCACAGTAACCAAAATGTTTACAAAATGTGAAAAGTGGCCGGCGCCTGACAAAATTGTCGCCGGGATAAGTAATTTTAAATTTGGAGGAAAGTGTAGAATGCCCGGGACACCCCGTATGCGCTATGGATTATCATCCGGATGATGTGCGCACGCTAGTTATGTCTTTGATACGATGTCATCAGGGTTCGAGGTCGTTTTACAAGGTGCAAGGTTCAGCTCGAACAGTAGACTCTTGTCCTCAAAGTTTGATGAAATGCGCAACTAGTTATTTTCACATTGCAGACACTTCATGCATAAAACGTACATTTGTCGGTTGCTTGTCAACGAACGCTGGAAGAATACGTAATCAGTATTCTATCGATCTCGTAACACGGCTAATTTTAAACTTGGCGAGAAATAAACTTGGAATCATATTAAAACGAAAAAAATATATATATAAAAAAACTGTGAGAAATGAGAGATTCAAACAAAATTTATGCTTATGATAGAAAGTTCTTATGATCATAAATTGAAGTACATACATTGCGGGCCCAAAGTTTGGAAACACCGATAAAATTGCAGATAAACTGTATGACATACAACTATATGAAACACCGACAAAAACAAAGATAAACAATGCTTTTAGTTTTATAAAATAATTATTGGATCTAAAAAATTATTGTAAAAAATAATACATTACTATTGGATATTTGAATAAGTAATCCCAAAAATATCAATTTTTAAAAGTATTTCCAAACAACATTGTAATCAATGAAAAATATAATAAAAATAAAGCAAGTGGTGCAAAGATTCAATAATCTCGGAAATATCTATTCTAATTCATAGATATATATCTCAATTCTTAACTATAAATAATTGAGGCACACAGAGACATTATCGAGGAGAAGGTGAATGACTTAATCTTACAACTCCATTTAGCCAATAACAGGAAATTCTCTATTTTCCATCCTCCTATCGCGAACTGCGAAACAGTCTGAATATAATAAGACGATAAGATTCAATTTCGAATCGGTGCGCGGGACAAGTCTAATGCTGCTATTTCGAGCTTGGTGGTGCGATATTTGAAATCGATTCGCCGTGGTGTTGCTGACGCCGACGACGTTCGAAATTAATTTCTGCGGCCAACGGAAAGGAACTTCGCCGTGGACATCGATTACGGCGGCGCGGCGTCATGTCAGCATGCTTTAACGACGAGAGCAGGCGCGCACAAACGTGCGCGCCAGGTAGTATATATTCATGCTCGCATGCATGCGTATGGTGTTTCGCGACACGATGGCGGCAGCGAAAACCGTAAGACTGGTGGTGCGGTCGCTCGGAGAGCTTGAACTGGAATAACAACGCACCGCGCGCCGGTCGTCTCTGCGAAATACCGTTCAGCGCGTCGCATGTTTCAAAGCGATCGCGCCGCCGGCCGCGCCGCGCCGGTCGCGAATTTCGTCATGGCGGTACGCAGCAGTGGGTAAGCGATCGCGGCACGGAAAATGGACTTCCGCCTTTTACCAGGCTTCCGCGTAAGAGAAAAATAAGTGAAATTATTGACAGGAGGCTCACACTAACGGGAAGTGGTCGATGCGGTATAATGAGCGGCCACCGCTCGATATATGTATACATTACGGTATATTTACACAGGATATAATTCCGAGTTCACTCTTTTCTCTCCCCTCAATCTTCCTATAACTTTTAGATTAAATGAAGAGAAATATATAGACGGATTGGTAAATTATGACTTGAATCGATAGATAAAATTTCCACACGCAAAGAACAATTTTGTTGAAAGACCTAAAAATTTTGCTAAAAACAGATCTGAAAATAAGTTTTTATTGAATCACCAAAATAATTTGTTGAAATGTTAAAACTAATAAGCATTGCTATAAAATGTTTTGATATTCTATAGTAATCACTTTGACTTTCGCACAAAATAATTTTAATTATTGGACAAAAATTATTTTCAGATTTGGATTCAGCAAAATTGTTCTTTCCGTGCAGAGTTTCACTTTTGTTAGACTTTTTTTAGGTTCTTAATGACGAAACAAAAGGATAAAAGTGGTATGAATAAATTTATATGTGATGGCATCAACACAATACGCAAGGGAATCAATCTGGACCACGTGATATAATTTGCGCTTCGGGTGCAAAGAGTTTAAATCAAGCTGTCTTCATCGGTCGCGCTCACCGATTCGATCGTTTTCTAATTACGGTGATTCCCACATCGCCGCACTGAACACGATACAGAGCAATAAAGCGTGTAAAAGCGCAGTGAGAAATTCGATACGATTTTATCTCCGACGCCCTCCACGCCGGCTTATCGTCGCCAGTGATCACCGGTTCGATCGCTGCTCTCGCGAAAGCGGATGCAAATAAAGCCCCAATGGCACGCTTGAATTTTTATTCCTCGAGAATAACTATCGCGATAGCACACCACGACGATTCAATGGCACGACGTTAAGATACGTGAAAGAGCAATTTGCTTGATTGTATGATGTACAGTAAACATTGTCTTTAAAAGCCATTTCTCGTGAACGAATTTACTCTAAAAACGAGTCTTGATAGCACAATTTTTCGATTCGCGCAATCTTTGCAAGACTTCGGACAGATATTCAGAATTTTTTATTCTCAATAAAGCGACATTAAAGTGCAAACTTTGCAGCGAACGACGGCGAATAAATTCGCATAAAATTATTATATACAATTCTATAATCATAAATTCAAATAATTATTTACGTGAGTTTTATTTTCAACAACGGGATTGTTATAAACTGAATATCTGAATTTCAATAAGACATAAACTTAATAACCTTCAGTAAAATCCACGAATTTTACACAACACAATTTTTGATATTCTTCTTCAATGAATATTCTTAAGTTGAAAAATTTACGTGAAAGTTTAAATTCATATTTAATATCGACACAAGAATAATTCACAATTTTTCTTCAAGACATTAAAACATTATGCAAATGTTATATATGTGTGCAGATCATTTTAGATATGTGACAGTTTCATTCTATACACGCAACAATTTGTAAACTTGAAAATTGCTCTTGAAAAGTATCCGCACGAATATTATTTTGCGATAAAATATTAATTTCAGTGAAAAAATTTATATATATTCCGAGTATACGACTTTCAGTTTTATTCCGTAAACATAAACTTCACAGTAGATATCCACACCAGAGAGTTCGAGAGAGAGAGAGAGAGAGAAGACAGGAGTTCGGTAAAACTCCCGATAGTGCACGGTCTAATAACAGGGCGCGAGAGCACGGCGGCAGTAAAGCCCGTAATTTTTGGAGGGGTGCGACGCAAAATTGAGCGAGGGGTGGGCACAAAATCAATTTCTAGTTAGCGACTCGCAACTTCCTCGGGCTGCTCGAGGCGCGATAGTTCACGCCGCGGCGCCGTCGGGTCGCAGCCTTCGACATAGCCTGAACGTGCGGTCGGTTTACGAGATTACGAGCTAAAGTGGTTAGTGAGAGGAAACCTCTCATCCTCGTCGTCGCAGGCGCGGACGTTACCTGGACCAGAGTCGATCATTAACGCGAGATGACAAGCGGGGAATATCGCCCGCGTGTTTGTTTGCCCTGTCCGCCACGAGCACGGGGATAATGTCATCACGCAGAGATCTCCAAGTGCGATAAGTTTGATAATGCATTTAATTAGCGAAAAGAACAATTGCAACTGTCTGAAAGGCAATCAGACATTCATTAGATATTTATTTTCTCCTTTATGTTTCTCTTCACGAAAAAAGATATGTAAAGACATTCTTTATATTCATATAAAAGGTAAGAGGAGAGATGTAATACATGTTTCAAATTTATAAAAAGAAATTTATATAGTGTAAAAAAAAGCTTAGGAAATATTACTTCAGTTAACGTAATTATATATAAAGTCCATTAATAAACTAATCTGAATAATATGAATTATTAGTTCATACATAAATGATTAAACCCAGATATATAATTTTGGATAGATGCGATATGTACATAACTGACGTAAATGATTCGATCATACGAGCCAGTGATATATTTTGACGTAATATTATTTCTGGCCACGATAAAGGTCAACGATATTTTTACGATTAGAAAATAAATCTTCCAAGTTTAGCGATACTTTCCCAAGTCTTGCTTTTGAAATTCAGAAAACTGAAACCGTCTTCGCTTTCTAGACCGCGGACACTTTCGATGCTAAATGCTAATATACTCGATGAAAAAAAGGAAAGCGCAGCAGCCATCATTGCAGCGTTGGTTAGACTTTCCCCATAAAAGCTACTCGAGCGTGTTTCCATCGCGTACAATTCGATCGAATTATCTCGAGTAAATGAGGAAAATACGTGGCTCGCAATCATTGCGCGCTCACTATACACTTCTTCCACTTTTGCCGAGTTTGCGGTATGTCGCTGCTTTTTCTCTCGCGATCAAGTCAACCGCGTCCTTGTTCTCGGATCCCGAGTTTTGCATAAAACGTAATAAGGATCAATTACCGTGTAGCGCCCGGTCGGGCGCGCTTTATAAAAGCGAAATAAGACGGCGCAGCTTTCATTGCGCGTTTTACGGTCCTCTAATGCTCGCATAATTGTCCGCGACGCAGGGGTTTGGCCCATTTTCGGTCGAAAATATGGCCGTGAGTGGAGCCGAGTGTCTCGCGCCGACAAAAGTCGATACTTCGGACCGGGAGGAAGAGAGAGACAAAGGGGACAGAAAGTGAGTGAGAGAGAAAGAGTGAGGGGTGGGAGGGAGGAGAGGGTTCGGTCGGTCGTTATATCGCTCGTAAAAGCGGGCCTCCTCTGTGAGTTTCTAATCAGCGTACATCTGCCCGTTATACCACCACACAGAGTGCACAACGTCGAGCACACATGTTACCACCCGTACCTATATATGCGCATACCTGAGAGAAACAGAATGAGAGGGGCGAAGCAGGACGGAAGAAGGCTTATTTTCATCTTAAGACGAGGCCCTTGAATGCTAAGGAAAATGTATAGTGGAAAATGGGATATGAGGAAATAGCTATTACGAATTAATAGTACCTATATTAAACGTTATATTACAAAAAAAAGTCAGTTAATACACTCAGAAAAATAATGAGGAGAAAATTGCATGTGCTGAGCCAAAAGTGATGAAAAAATCGCAAGTACAGTAAAAGTGATTAAAAATTGATCAACAAAAATATATCAACACATATATAATATAAATGTGATCTGCATAACAAAACGATATTGAGTATATAGAACGTTATCTAATATACATAGCTTAAAAGCGCAAAATCGAAAAAGCTAACAAACTACTTGTCCATATAAGAAACTATTTGTATGATATAAAGAAAAATGAGAATGTAGAGCATGAACGTGTCACGGATGCATAAGAATGAGAAATATATGTCAGCAGGAAGAAAGAGAATAAAGTGAGAGAAGTAGAGGGGCGGAACGCGAGAGCGTGGGGGGAAGGGGGTGCGGGGATAACCGAGGTATCGATTCCACGCGCGATACGCCCGGGTGTTTCCGGGGTCTCAACGGTTCGAGCACCACCTTCGACAACTTCGACAACGCTAATTACAAGACGACGGACCGCGCGACCACAAGCGGAAGCTCGCTGAAAATTTCGTCCCCTCCGCGGAACAGAGTTATACGCGCGATTCTCGTTTCGAGTATTCCAAAGTTATTCACCGACATCGTCGTGTCGTCATGACGCGGAAATTGTTGAATCTCGATTAGTGATTTTCTAATCTGTTAAATCGTCGCGTTTTGCTTCGATTCAATTTTAAAATATCTAAAGAAGCATATTCTCAATTAAGATTATATAATATAATACAATAAATACATATATCATATTCAAAATATGAATAAATTATTCTTTTCTTAAATTTTGAATAAACATTATATTAGAATACTATATTTCACTGACATTATTTCGTACATTATAATATTTTCTATTAATTACGTTTTTCCGAGATGATTGCTCGGTGAAAATGCACGTATTAAAAACGAGAAAATGCTCTTACATTAATGTAGTTAGCATACAAATTTGTTATAAGTTTATTCACTTAAAAAGTGTCAAACTGTATTATATTGTAATTGTTGTATTAATATTCACGATATAAACATAATAATAATCATTTTCAAAAATTGTTCCTACTTTTTCTTATTGTACGCGGCCAATCGACGATAGGAAAAATCGAAATTCGCAGCGTGAAAAGAACGTCGACGAATAACCCAGTACGTCACGATCGGCCGGAAATCGTACGACTTTCAGTGAAAAGAGGGCTCCCACAATTTTCCCAACGCCATTCTTCGGAGCGGCAGCTCCGTGAAATTGGCATATAGGTTTACAGGCGCGTACCGCGCGCGATTGGTTTCCTGAGGCTTCCGGGCCGGCCGCGCCGATATTTTTTAGCGTCGATCTCTCGCATTCCCGGCTAGAGGAAACACGAAATTCGAATCGTACGAGATTGCCGGGACTACCGAGGTGGTTTTTCCTGCGATAAAATCTGCCAGGTTGGAAGGAGAGAGCTCGTTTCCCCCCGCGGCGCTTGGGTGTACCATACATGAGCAAGAAATCTTATCCATGCCCAAGATCGGTGGAATTTTTTTCACCACACGTGAAATGATCTTTTCACATCATTCAATACAGATATCGGAATCATGTTGTGGAACATTTTGTTACATAACAAATGTTTTTTTTTCTGCAATTGCTTTGTAATTTTATTTTTCAATTCCACATGTGTAGAATAAAAAGTTTATCAGATAAATTTCATGTCCAATATTAAACGTAAAATTTTTCCCTCAAATATGATGATTTATCAAAACAGCAATACTCTATACAGTCAAAATATTTTTATTTACGACGAAAGAGTATTAAACAGACATTATGTTATTCTGTGTCAAAAATATACATGGACTAATTCCATGTTGAATTAAATAAATTTTAATAACATTGTCTGGCAAGTAAATAATTTGTTTTACATGAGATGCTATAATCTCTTTTCTTAAATAGATGTAAAAAAGATTTTTATATCGCTTCATCGATATTATTATAAAATCTATCTAAAAAATATTTATAAATTTATGTTTGCGCACATATCATGCGCTTATTTACGTTGTCGCTTTTCGATTGTTCGTACGTATTAAAAATTAAAGATATAATATTCCGTTAGCTCGTCGAAAGAACAACAGGTGCCGCGATTCAGGCACCTGTTCTCACATTCGGCGTCGAATCGGCCCGAACTGCGAGAAGAAAAAGAGAAATGACTGTTTGGAATCGAGCGTCGCGAATATATCAGGACACCTCCAAGCTTCTTAAGGCTCTCAAGTTCATAGCGCGTACCGACGTAAGCCGGAAAAATCGCGGCTGCTCGTCGACGTAACGACGAGGACCGACAAAAGCCTCGCGGCGCACGTGACGGTCATAATAATCCCGGGTGATCCTACGGCATGACAGGACCTTAAAGGGTCGCGAGTAGTACATTAGAGGAGGGGAAGTAACCTGGGCTAAAAGTCACCTTCCTTTCTTTCCCCCTCCTCAATGCTGTGTTGGACGACGTGACGTAACTCTTTCTCCGTCGTCCGCAATCATCTTCAGTCCTTTGACTCCAGAATTATTTTTCACGTTAATAAATGTTACTATTTATATTATTTCTTATGTTAGTAAAACTACAGATATAAAATCTGATGATACAGATTGATTATAAATTCATGACAATTTTCTTTTATAATGAGCAATACACAGCGGATTTAATTGACATAATTAAATTGGATTACATGCAGCGCAATATAAAAGTATAAATAATAAATGGCGTCTCGCAAAAAAAAATGCGATTTAATGCACATGCATCAATGCAATACGCATTTCTCAATTTGTATCGAAATGTTGGCTTTCAACCGTCTCTAGGGCAAAAAATCGAGGTGTGTTTGAAAAAGGTAATTAGCGCAAAAAAATTGCGGAAAAACATAAAATACAAATATTTGACAGAAAGAGAAACAATTTTCATTTCTGTATTTACCTTCCGCATTTATTGTTATTTGACTGCTGGAATATTTTATATACTATTGTCAATGTTATAATACTTATTACAACTTAATTATTATATCAACGTCATAATATTTCGCGTCAATTACATATTTTCAAAGTATATATTAAAACATATTAGTGCTTTATAAAGAGTTAAATGTAACGTATTAACGCGTGTGCATCGAGTTTGTTCGTAACCGCTATACGGAACGCTGTTTACTCTTTCAATTTTTCATCGTCTTACGTCATCACTCGAAGAATCGGATATCTTTCACATGGCCAGGCAGTACGCAGAATTAATCAATGTGCAGTAATATCGAATGGGTCGATGTTAAATGTTACTGAACATTTTCGCCGAACTGCATGTGAATGAGCACAGCCAGTAGAAAACGAATTGCACGAGCGCGACGTTGGATATTTAATCTCTAGGATATGCAGTTCTTTGTGCGCGCGAATGTCCCGTTTCTCGACAACACGGCTGTTTTTCCCTGCCGACTGCCATATGCGACATGCTTGCACGTTTACGTCAAACAAAGCAGCAGACACCGGCGATACGAGCGGAGCGGGCAAACAGCGCGCTATGTTGAACGCCGATGCGCCCGCGCCGTCGCGTCGCGCCGCGCCACGTCGTCCGGAACGTCATCGCAAACTTTCGGTTGCATGAAAAACGTCGCTATCTCTCCAACGTAACGGAATGTAATATTTTTCGTGCGAAGCCAATATTCGATAAAACCAATTTCCAACGGACGCGCGAACCGCGGCCAAATTACGTTCGCCGTCGTTCGAGTTATCCGCGACAGAAACATGGCGAGTTAAAAATCCCACGCTTGCGCTAAACTTATAAGAGATTCTCATGAGCTGCGGAGTTCAGCATGGGGCAAACGATGAAGATGCAGGTAACAGGTAACACAAATTCATTTTCAGCACAATTCTATTACCGCATTTTCACACATCCCGCGAAAAATTGTAGAAAGCAATGCTGCTAAAATTCCTTAGACTGTATCTACAATGTGCTCTTTGCTTCCTGCATTTTGCTTTTTACCTCTTGCCTTTTTCCCTCTTTGCGATCGTTTTATCGACAATCGTGTTTCTTGTCATGTAGGTATTTCCTGTCTCTTCCGAAGTTCGTTAACATTTATCCCGGGCGAAAATGAAGGATCAGGATGTAAGAGACAAAAAGGCAAGAGTGGTAAAAAGTTAGAGGTATGCGAATCAAGCATTTGCATGGTCGAATCAAATTTTTTATAATAACATGTTCAAAATTGAATCGAATCGAATCTGAATCAAATTTTCCCAGATTAATACTACATGCTAATTTAAACATAATAAATATCAAAATTTATGATTATTTTACGCAATGATTTAAACAAACTGAAGACCTGTTTTCGATTTACATCTTATTACAAAGGATCATGATTTTATGTGACATTTTGAACTAGAAAATATGTAATTAATAATATGTGTATACACAAATAGTTAGAATGCTTTCGAATATTTTATTAATCTATATGAATACATTACATATATCAAAAATACTTATTTATTAAATAAGAATAATTGGTCGCGCGGGAGATGTAAATGAAGCAAATAAAATAGGCAATCGATTCGAAATTCTCGAACTATTCGATTTCAAATCTTACAGATCTTACAGATTCGAAAATGAGCTTGAATCGAATCTACTGTGATTCGATTCGATTCAAATTCAAACTATTCGCACACCTCTATAAAAAGTTATAAAAAACAAGAAACAAGATGCGAAGAGCGCATTGTAGATCCAGCTTTATATTGAAGACATTTCCTTCGTTTCCTGTAAATCGCAGAATAACTAGTTTTACATTTGTAAAAAAAAGATGGATTAATGGAATATTTTATAAATTAGAAAATGCATGCGTGTTAGCAAAAATGTGCGTACAAAGAAAACCTTAACTCTCGTCGTCTATTGGACGAGTGCAAATTCATGCGCCTTCCGATTAGTTCGCGCCTAATTAAGTGTCCACTTTGCTTCTGCGGAGAGGCGACAAATGCGCAGCCGGGAAAATTAAAAGCGCGCCGCGATAATTACGGTAATGGTTGCTGCCGCAAGTGCGAGTGCGCGACCATTACCAGACATTTCAGTTGAAACCGCCGGAAAACTCGAACGTTTAATCACCAAACCGGGCGGTGTAGCGGCTGAACTTTGACAGAACCGCAACAACCCGGCGTCGAATGCCGACCACGTTGGCGAAACGCGTCCGCCTTCGTTCCATCCTGAGCGCGGAGCGGAGATAATCACTCGACGTCACGTGTGTCCCCGCTCATTTGCTGATTAGATCGCGAACCAGTTGCCGATTGCGATACTCGCGCGGGGCAAAAACGTGACGGTGGTCGCCACGGCAAAATAGCCGCGGCGGGGCCGTGATCGTGCTGTGTGCACACGGAGTGTCTCGGGGAAAACGAATGATTATATAGACGTGCTGTCTCCGTGAAAAAGCAATTTCGGAATTTCCCACGTTTCTTCTGGCAGTCGAATTTTTGCCCAGGAAGTCGTTGAATAACACGAATTCGCGGGATTCAACGACGATATATATACTTTCTCGACCGATTATCGATTCTGCAGAGGGTACACTCTGCAGGGGGCGATGGAGCGGTGTTCTCATTTTTTTTTCTTACAAAGATACAAGATGCAATTGCGCGAGAAGTTCGCGCGGACAGTCGCCACGAGGATTAACGAGACTGCGCGCGCGGCTTCCACGAGCAGTTTCGAAAGGTCCGCGAGGACATCGACCTCCGTTATACCGAGGTCTCGTCCGACGAGCCCACGCTGTATCTCGTCGTCGTCGTCGTCGTCACCTCGCACCGTGCCCGCTCGAAATTACACTTAACCTTTCAACCGCTCTACGTGCTCTCCGTGATACCAGATGACGATGCTGGTTAGCCTCGCAGTGCCTCCTTCAGATCGAGATAATTATCGAAGGTCGTAAAACGAAGAACCAAGGAATGAGAAGAGACCAGGTAATACTAGTTGAAATCATTTTCTATTGGACTTTGAGTTCGGTTTATTGAGGATTAAGAACTAATTTGTGTGTTTCTTAAGAATTAAAAAACATTTCACGTTTACTTTTTAACGGAAATAAACTTCACTTTATTTCAGGTGATTTTTTTTAGGTTTGATTTGTTCAGATTTATTTAATTCAGATTCACAAAGACCAATAGTATTGATTTAATCCTAATTTATTAATACAGCTTGTCATGAAATACACAATTAAAATAAATTTAATGTATTTTTTTTCATTTCATATATCAATTAATACTTTAAAACTAAATAAATAATATAACTTTTTTAATTGAAAGTCTCTAAGTAAAGAGACATTGAGGGCTTTTAATTATATAGTTATATTAATTACACAATTATATTTCATAATTGAGAAGGAAAAAGACATTTAATTATTATTCCGATGAAGAGTAAAAGTTCCAATATCATATGAGAAGGATTTTCAGTTCGAGATGAAATGCTGACAACCTTTATTTTATAATATATATATATATATATATATATATATATATATATATCAGTACGATAAAACATTTTCGATAGTTTGCAAGACCTCTTGTCACGTTAATGGACTTTGAAAAAATATCCAATAAATTCATGTCGCAGGATGATGCAACGTAAAGGAATAAGGGCTTCATTTCAACATCAATGTATGTACAGTTTAATGAAGGCGTATTTATCAGGCGCGTCGATACCATCGGCATTCGTCGAGCGACGCGTCCAATTCCGAAACGTCGAAGCCCTTTAATATTCGTCGATCGGCGGCGGCGGCGGCGGCGGCGGCGACGACGGACGTATGCGCGCGGCGCTCTCGACTTTGTTTACCGCATATATCTCACGCGTGCCAGTCGGAATTCGATTTACGAGCGCCGGTGCCGCGCGGGAATTACGAAAAATACCGACGGCAATCCGAGAGATAGCCCGCGTCCCATTGCCGTAAACAAGTTGGGACGAGGCAAAAAGCGATATTTGCGCCGGAAACGGGGCGGGCGGGCGGACGGGCGCGCGCGCGCGAAGTCGATTCCGTTCAATGAAGAATCGGGATGATTCCACGACGGATCGGGAATCGTATTACGCGACGAAGGCGAATTTATGCGACTCGCTTGTGGCGACCGTTCCGGATAAAATTGGTTCAACGAGTTTTCGCTGAAAACTCCACGTATAGAAGTTGAGCTATTCGATCAGTTGTGTGGACCAAAGCGTTTCCGCGAATATGAATTATTGAGTTTAACTCGGGTGGACGTGTAAGGTACGGCTTGCCGTAATATTAAATCGTTTGCGTAATGTTAAATCGCAACGACGTTTGGACAGCACGATTATAAATAATATTCCACATGATAAATGTAATCTCTATCTCGCCATGTGCGAAACGAGACATTCCGAGCTTTCTTCGACTCGCGGGTGTAGTCGTTTACACGATTCTTCCCCGCCACGGATGATTCATCCGAGACACGATCGTCATCAAAGATGAAACCGCGTAAATTCGCTTTAACGTACGCGCGGCACGCCGCGAAATGTACGCTGTCTCCCGGCGCGGAGAATTTCGCGCGCTTTACCGCGTTTCATTGCGCGCGATTACCATCTCTCCTGTCTCTCTTTCCGCGCTATAAATTCCTATAGTGTCGCGCGTTAATCCACAGATTAGCCGCTGACTGCAGCGGGGGCCTGCAGCGGTGTTCGCTGTAAAGAGCGTACAAGCGAGACAGGGGCAGGAAAGCGTTCACGTAGGCTCTAGAACGAATGTAATAAAATACGGAAAACGACATTCGCGAGGACAATTAGCTTCATCTCTTCCGCATTTCATACATTACAAATTGTCCGTAGAAAAAATAAATTAACTGAGAAATAACTTTATTAGAAAAAAAAAAAAGAATAAATATACTTCTGAACCATGCAAATTGTCAAAACACTGACGTGAAATTTCAAATCGTATTTAAAAACGAAAACAATAGTTAAATACACATTTAAATATTTTTTCAGCTAAAATAACAGCTCTACATAAATTTTTAAATAAGCTTTTTATTTGTATATTCCATTTACCTCAGTAGCGAAAAATTCAGCATAAAAATGAAATAATATTGGCAAATAATATTAAATATGTTGGGAAAAGGAAATGAATGTTCATATAAATTTTACTTAACCGTAACAGCGGAAAAAAGGGGAAGAAAACGAGTCTGGCCAAACTTGTTTTAGTGAAATTGTGGATTATCGCGTTATATTTAATAGCGAATTCGGTTGGACGCACTAGTGCGTACTGGTGCATATTAAAGCCGTTGTTATACACTGTTCTAATCTGAAAATGTAAAAATGAAATACACAAATATTCCGAATTATAAAAGATTACGCAATTTAATCCGTTTCTATATTTATATTAAACACGCATATATTTTTATGTTTAATTTATATATGACGGCTTTAATGTTGCACCAGTGCGCACTATTACTTATATTGCATCCAACTGAATCCGCTATAAGAGAAACGAAAGGGAAAAACCGACCTCGAACGACCGATAAACGTCGGTTAACGTAAAGGAGCTGTTGTGACACGCATACACGTGAAAGATCGATCGATCGGAGGGGTGGCTGGTAGTCGGCGGTTCGCACGAAAGCGATGTAACTGGTCAAACCGTCAGCCGATCGCGCCCCTAAAATTGTAACCAAGGGTCGCGTGAAAGGGTGAACTAGCCTTCCTTTTCCCATTTTCGTCAGTCACGATGGAAACGATTGATCTTCCGGGACAATTATGAAAGATATTAAATAGACCGGAATTGGAATGGCAAATTGAAAGAGTACACGGAAAGAATGATTTTATTGAAAGGTCTAAAAATTTTGCTAAAAACAGATCTGAAAATAATTTTTTGTTGAATCATCAAAATAATTTGTTGGAATGTTAAAACTGATAAGCTATAAAACGTTTTGATATTCTAGCAATCACTTTGACTTTCGCACAAAATTTTAATTATTGAACAATAATTATTTTCAGATCTGGATTCAGCAAAATTGTTCTTTCCGTGTAAGTCCTCCTCTTTTATAGTATCATTTAATAATCTTATAAAGAAGAAATGTAATAATTTTTCAAAAAATATAAGATAAATATAAGATAATCGGCCAAGGAACGAGCAAAGGTAAAAAGTGACATAAAATCACGAATGAAATAACAAAACGTTTCGACTACACGGAAAGTAATTTCTTCATGGTAATTAAAAGGAAAATTAGTTTGACGCATTGAAAGGCCTGCGTAGAAACAAAATTAGAACTGTAATGTCAAGCTCCTGTTTGAATAGTAAAAAATATAAGATAAATCGGCCAAGGAACGAGCAAAGATAAAAAGTGACATAAAATCACGAAAGAAATAACAAAACGTTTCGACTACACGAAGTGTAATTTCTTCCTGGTAATTAAAAGGAAAATTAGTTTTACGCATTGAAAGACCTGCGTAGAAACAAACTTAGAACTGTAATGTAATGTCAAACTCGTATTTGAATAACAAAAAATATAAGATAAATCGGCCAAGGAACGAGCAAAGGTAAAAAGTGACATAAAATCACGAATGAAATAACAAAACGGTTCGACTACACGGAGTCTTCTTCATGCATGGTAATTAAAAGGAAAATTAGTTTGACGCATTGAAAGACCTGCGTAGAAACAAAATTAGAACTGTAATGTCAAGCTCGTGTTTGAATAACAAAAAACATAAGATAAATCGGCCAAATTACCATAAAGAAGATTCCGTGTAGTCAAAACGTTTTGTTATTTCATTCGTGATTTTATGTTACTTTTTACCTTTGCTCGTTCCTTGGCCGATTTATCTTATATTTTTTGTTATTCAACACGAGCTTGACAGTTCTAATAATAATTCTTCGTTTTATTTATGCTAAAATTAAAAAAATACAGGTATTTATAATTTATCATAAAATTCTTTACAACTGTTTCTTCAAAATTGAATTTACTTGTAATAGGTAAGCAATTAACTGACATTTTTGTTAAGAAAAAAATATAATTTTGAGCTAATCAAAAAAGTTTTCACAGATAAAAGAAAGTGTTACAAATTTAAAACACATAACAGAATTACTCATCTCGTAAGATAATTTCACAGAAGAAATCTCTCTCGATTTTTTGAGTCTATTTCACACATGGCCGCGACCGTATATCGAGTAAGTCAAAATTTAGAAGGGTCTCTGTAATACAGATCAATCGTGAGGTAAGAAAGCGAGGGAAGAAGATGAGGGCCACGCCGATTCCGGGCCACAGTATTTCACGTAGTTATGCGTCGTGAATTGCGAGCGCGTAAGTTTCCGCCGGAGAATCGCGCGTAGAATATATCGTGGTATATCCGTGAAAAACGACGCGAGCGCGGCGCGTCTTGGGGGAGGCGAGTTTATAGGTAAAAAATATTGCATTCGCGCCGCGGCCGGGAGATGGAAAAGCGAGAGAAAGAGAGACGGGATGCGCGAGCGGGTGAAGGACGACGAAGAGGTCATACTTTACTTACTTTGGTATGACCATCGCCCACTTAGGATCGTAAATGTCGGCGACTGTGAGTGCCATCGCTTATGGGACATTGAGAGGCTGGGAGGGCCGTGCTGCCTCGGAAGAGATCCCCAGGTGAATGGAAAGGAGAAGGCGCTGCGAGAAGACGTTGGTGGGGATGAAAGGGGGGAATGGGGAGAATGACGAGCCCTTGGGGGTCGAAGCAGCCAGAGAGCTCGTAAATGCCTAAGGAAATTACGCCGGACTCGCCAAAATTACGCCTCGCAAGATTGTAATACCTCCGTAAAATCGTGAGACGTCCCCGCTGCAACGTCTCTCGCCGGTACACCGGGTGTACCGGCTGATATTTCACGCCGAAACTATATGGAACGTGACGTTCGCTTGACAACGTTTTGCACAATTCTTCAACTGCGGTCGTGCAGTTTAACCGGAGCGGCGCGAGCAATCGCGATCGGGAGCTTAATCGACGTTTAATAATTTCACTGAACTTTCCTGAGCTCTCGGCGCTGTTCATTAACTTGCGTAATTGGTTAATTCACTTAGGTGAGCTAAAGCTAAAGTAGCCAGGTAACTGAATTACTACTCTAGATTAGCTAGTTCACTTGACTGATTAGTTAGAATAATTAGTTAACTGGAGCCATGCCTAGTGACGTCAGTGGATTGCAGATGACTGGTAGACAAAATCGTAAACAAAATGACAAGACTAAAATTTAGCTTTACGAAATGGTGCAGCTTACCTCCTGCTTATCATAATTAACAAGCTAAGTCAGCTAATTAATTGGCTAAGGATTCAACTACGAAAATTATTTAAGCCACCTTGATTAAAACCTTAGCTTAACTAAGAGACACCAACTCAGCCAGTACAAATGATCGGATAGTTTCAAACGACTGGATAATTTTCGCTAGCCTAATTTCACTTGCTTTCTACTTAATTAATACTTCTCTCTGATGATCGCGCGTTCAAATATCGATGTAATTTCGATAGGTCTCTTTCCCGACGACGTTCGCGTGTCACGGAAGCACTTTGCCATTTCGTGATCATTACGTGCCGTTATTTGCCGCCGCGTACATCGTGGGACGCGCTCTCCTCCAATTATTCCATTATTAGTCGGGGAAGCGAGAAAACGCCAGTCAGAAAACAACAACGGCGTCATGCAGTGAGATGGTGAGTTGCGCAACGCGGGTACACGGCTCGTGAAATCGTCGAGCGCTCGTTTACACGGCTTTAGCTGGTTAGACTTAAGCAAGAGTCAGGCTCGGTGCACACGTTCAAGCAAGAAGTAACAGCCCTTTGGATGCGCACCGTCCATTCTTATAATTTAATCAAACAGTATGTGGTTCAGAATTACCGCTTCTATATCGTTTTCGAAATCAAAGATACGCTTAAAAAGAGAATGTACCAACCATCATCTACCAATCGCCAAATTACTGACATGTTAGACGATTAAATTGTGTAATTATTAACAATTGGCATAATATGTCTACGACTGATGAATACGTATCTATGGTTGAAAGTGAGCAAAGTATAGGTAATATCTTCGTGGAAATGTTTCAAGTGAGAGAGAGAGAGAGAGAGAGAGAGAGAGAGAGAGAGAGAGAGAGGGAG
>NW_012029391.1:0-32291 GCF_000956235.1 Wasmannia auropunctata | reverse complement strand
GGGAGGGAGGGAGGGAGGGAAGGAAGGAGACGCTCGTTACTGTCGGGTGTTCACCTGACCTAACTAGCCCAACAATCGCACTGTGCACGCCGCGCCAGAATAAACGCCGCTCCGGCACGGCATGCAGCGTGATACCGTTTGCGCAATATTTTGATTGCTACCTTGCCGTTGGCATAAGTGCAACGGCCGGCTCGAACCCGGCTCTCTCGTGATAGGCCAAGGGAGGATGATTCTGCCGTTCTGGCAGAAGCCGCGGCGTGCACTGTCCGCCGTGCGCCTTCTTCCTCCATCTCTCCTTCTCTCGTTTATTGTCGATGGATGGAAGAGCGCTTTGCAATTTCGATGATGCGCCTTGGTGCCGCGCGCCGTGCGGATTCAGACGTAATCGATAATCCCCCCCGCTGCTCGCAGCCAAACGATCGCGTACTTCTGCCGGTTCGGCGGAAACTCTCGATACAAACTCGATTACGAACACTGCACGGGGGATCGAGACAGCGAGATCGTTTCGGATTCCCGATTGCTTTGTTTTACGCCATTTCGTAATCGGATGACACTCATTATCGCTTACTGTCAACCGTGATAGCTGCAGCGAACGAAGAAGAATGGCACCACATTTTTATATGCAATTACGTTAATATTACAAAAAAAAATCAGCTGAGTTCAAAGTATATCTCGGAATATTTGAGATAATTGATTAATACGCGGAACGAACAATTTTGCTGGATCCAGATCTGAAAATAATTTTTGTTCAATAATCAAAATAATTTTGTGCGAAAGTCAAAATGATTGCTAGAATATCAAAACATTTTATAAAAATGCTTATCAGTTTTAACATTCCAACAAATTATTTTAATGATTCAACAAAAAATTATTTTCAGATCTGTATTCAGCAAAATTTTTAGACCTTTCAACAAAATCGTTCTTTCCATGTAAGAATTCAATTGGGAAACTATAAAATATTTAACCAAATTTTTCATCAATTTTATATTTACTCAAGACCAATTTTATGACACTTAATGTTGTTAAAATGAAAATAAAACATAATCTAAAATATTAGCTTAACACAAGAATTCAATGAAACTCCAAAAGACATTTTTCGATTACCTAATTTCCTTCTGTCTTTGAAAAATTTGCATTTCTGCAAACTGTTTGTTGCATCGAGTTCTGCAATTTTACCGCGTTATACTCCTGCCAGAAGGCGTCCCAGATTCGCGACAAACATTTACCTATTTATCCAAGCACCTTCCTTTCTCGCTCGTTCGCTTTTGACTCTCCCTCGCTTCTTGACACAAGTCAAAGATGCAAGATGCAAGACCGTCGCTACACCAGCGAGACAGCGACGATGCATTATTACATCGGCGTTGCTCGAGATGAATTTTTAATAATCATCCCCAACTTGCCTCTCTCTCTCTCTCTCTCTCTTGAGGTCGCTTATGGGTCCAGAGAATTTCCCCTTTTAGAAGCCGGTGCGAGGATTATACACATAATAATTAAAAAGCTTCGCGTCGATAGTGCGCCGCCGGTTCGCGGTTCACGTTAAATAATAATAGCTCAAACGTCGACGTCGTTTCGAAGAAAATTTAATGGCCCCTACATGAGACTGTCTATAAACGTTGCTATATTAGCACAAACGAAGTTTCAATATACATATATGCACGTAAGCTCCTCGTATCGATTATATATACACTTCTTGTAACGTTTATACGCGCTGTACATAATGGATTAACTCGAATAACGTTCGTACATGGTTTTTTTTATACACGGTATTAATTCACTTCGGATATTTACTCTTCCATTTCAAGCTTTTTGTACAAATGTCGCGCATTATTTAAATCCATTAGTTAAACCGACGACGACAAAACTGACGAGCCGACGACGATTTTCGTAAACAGAGGTAATAGCCGGGATGACAGGGGAACAGTGAGAGAGTTCGACAAGGGTTGCACGGGTCCGTCGTTCGCACGCGCATCCTCGGTATTCGAGGTCTCAACGACAGTCAGCAACAATAATGGCGAGCTGGATGGTCGGCCGGAGTTTAGCCGCAAATTATCGCTGCGTTAGGACGATAATGGAAATCCGATTGAAGCCATCCATTTGCGACACGTTATGGTGGTTGTTTGGCATTTTAATTGGGAAATCGCAATTAACCCGGCAGTATGATCGTTTAGGCTCGCGATGCTGACCGAATTGCCGAAATCTCTTCACGCCCTAAAATATCGCTCGGAACTGCTGACTGTAGACTGAAACTGCTGTTCTTCACGATCATTTACAGCAAAATACACATTAAGAAAATGTTTTATTCAAGTTAAATAAGTTAATCTATGTATAAATCTTTAATCGTTAAATTTAGTTTATACAATTTTTATAATTTCAGCTTGTTTATATATCTTTAAATTTATAATTTTTAATCAAAAATACAGAGAATATCTAAGATTTAACTCAGGAATTATAAATTTGCTTAAGAATCTTAATTTCTACAATGAGTTTACCTTCCAAACAGATTATCAGCAATTATTGATGCTTATTTCGGTTGACTTTACTCTTTATACAAAGGAAAGATAATAGTATTATTCGTCGTAAAGAATTTTCGTCAAAGTTCTTGTCTCGCCTATAGTACCAAGTGTTCGCCAATATCGACGAACACTTTTAACGGTCGAACTTCGATCCCTTTTTACGGCGGAGACACGGCTTTTTCTCGTCGACGTCAAGGGTAGCGTCTCCTCGACGGACGTTTTAATTGGAAAATTGTAATTGGCTCTGTCTACTTCTATGGGCCCCGCCGCCGCAGTCTTCGGGAGCCCGAGGATTCCTCCGGAACATCGAACGTCCTTAGAGACTACCGATTCTTTCACGTTTGTATCCCCGCCTGTCCTTTCCCGCTGGAGCTGCTTTTTCCTTTTTTTTCTCTCATTATCTCACGCCCGTTTTACTCATGTAATAGATATTTGATAATATCTATTAAATTCTAACTCCTTGATAGAGCCATACTTTTATATAATGTATTAATTAGAATTTTTTTGTATCTTTATTATTTACAAGCACATCATACTTATAGTAATAACTATAAATAAAAATCCGTTTCAATAAAACACATATGTGTAAAAAATTATTCTCCATTGAATTTCTAAAAACGGAAGTACAGAACAGCTAAAATTAGAACTAAAATAGAGAAAGGTGAGAACTAAAAAAATTATTTCCTTAAATAACTCGCTTACTCGCTTATGCGTACAAATGCGTGCGAAGCATTAGCGGTGCGGTTCGCTCGTTAACGTTATATAGATAATAAAATTTCTTCTCTCTTGTTCCCGTACCCTCCCCCCTCCTTCGTATCTCTCTAATCCAGTGCTTCTTCTGGAACGGTCGTAAATGTGCATTTTTCCTATAATCGTGTCGCTTCCTCGAGCCGAGAACGGAAAGTCCTTTTTATAGAGCACGCCCAGTACACCGTTCCAACTTTTAATTGGCGAATGGTAATTGGACACGCGGAAATAGCTGGGTATAGTAGAATCCTTTGACTTCGATCCGTGTGCCGTCAACCGGAGGAAAGAAAGAAAAAAGAAGCACCGGAGCGAGGAAAAAAGGGAGAGAGGTCCAAATAGTTTATCGCGCGTTAAGATTAAGTAGCGGCACGCGAAGAAAATAGCGGCGTAAAGTCGAAGATAAAGCTCAAGTCGGTCCAGAATGCAGTCGTAATTCCACCCTAATTGCAATTTAAATGACCAACACGATGAATCGCGCTGTCTGCTCGATATAGCACGGCAGAAATAATCATTATATCATGGATAATTGGAAAAAAACGCTTGCGCGGATTAGACGTAGTGAGGTATTTTATCACTCAATTCGGACTAAAAAGGTTGCCTATATATAAAAGATATCTATAATTTACATTATTTGTCTCTTTCATCATGTACCTATATACAATATAAATAATCTATCGTAATCTGAGACTTTCCATCTCTTTTCATGCAAATTTTGCATAAATAAAATAATTTTTTTCACAATAGACGACAGTTGCGTATACCTAAGAGGATTACACGCGTCCCCGTGAAAATCCGCACGCGAATCTCACATGCGAGTCAACAATTGCGAGAGTCGAGGCGCGCGAATTACGAGGACGATAACGCGATTTCTCGGTGTCGACGCGAAAGATAATTCGCTCGAAACGATTCTCTCTATCTCCCGGCGGAGGGCGCGAGATCCCGGCGTCTTCGGCGCCTTAATTGGAAAATGCTAATTAGCATCCAACCCCGACGCGATATTCCCTTTCGAGCGAGTTCGCTTTCTAACTCTCCCTTGCCACCTCCGTCACTTCCCTCCCCTCCCTCCTCTCCTTCATTCCTCCTGCGCCTTTCCACCTTTCGCCCTCACCCTCATCTCTGACGCGCCCTTTGTTCCTCCCGCGCTCGCTCTCCTTCTTCATTCTGGGGGGCGAAATTGAACCTCGCGGGCGGAAATTCTAGTTTGTCTACCATCCTCCCTGTGGAACGGACGAATGGACGCACGGTGACATCGCAAGGCGGGATCGATAGCACAAAAAATCCGTGTAACGCGGTTGTTCACAAGATTAAACAAAAAAAAAAAAGAGACTGAAGAATCCGATTCCAGAATGACAATGTAAAGCGTATACTCTCGGATTAAGGAAGTTTCTTAATTGCAATTTTATAATTACGCTTTCTCACGTTTAAAGAGTTTCTCGATAGATTTCTTGCCATATTTCTTTCTTGCTTCCGCTGGAAATATTTTATACTTTAACTACAAATTCAATCTCTTAATTTATCTATTATATTATATTATAACTTTTAGTATAGCTTAACGTAAAGTGAAAGACTGTCAATCATTATCATTGTGACTTTAAGAGGATTTGGAAGAATGACAAGTAAATCAAGTGGATCAGTTTGAGGATGAAGGAGAAGAAGAATCTAATTACACAGGATTGAAATATCAGGAAAATTTATAGCAGTATCACTTAAACGAAAGTTATGCTTGTAGGTGTGTGTGTGTGTGTGTGATTAACATATTCCTAATTTTAACTTTAAAAATATTTAAACAGTACGATAATTTTTTAATACAAAATTTACATTTAAAATATTTTAAATCTTCTTCTTTTTCCTTTCTCGGTAAGAATGTGTGCATAATGTGTGGGTAATAACAATTTATTATACACATATGTGTACCTACATATAACTTTACTCCCTGACCCTGTGATATTTTTATGTGTTTATATTTAACTCTATATGCGTCATATTTTACAACACGCTTGTATATTCTCATTCACGATATTCATCTTTACCCAATCTATGTATAAATATTATTATATATATATATATATTAATAAAAAATGTTTGTTAACGTTCAATTAAGGAAAATAAAATGATATAAAACATATTACATCATTATAATAAATTATAATTAGTCTTCTTTTCTTATATGTATATTCTTTATCTTTCAAACTTCGAAAGATTTTCGAGATATAAAAAAATTTATAGATTAATTTGATAGCTATAGTTCCCGCAAATATCCGCGCCATATTCGAGCTCTTCGGATGTAATGCGTGGATGTCTTTCTGTGAGCCATAACAGAAAAACGGTGCTTGCCGGAAGGACTAAGGAAATTATGCAATTTAACGAGGCATTCGCGCAAGTAATCCGAGTTAAGTCGAGCGCCGCGGCGATTAAACAGCTCGAAAGGGAAACCTGTCCTAGAACTTAATCCCCAATTTTTGTTGCCGGCTCGAGTTTCCGGACGCTTGTTCGCCACTATTTTACGGCTCACAATAAATTTATCCGTGCGATTTATACGCGGCAAGATATTTAGCCGACATTCGTTCGAACAACAGTGCATCGGATAAGAGCAAACAGGTCGACCGCGCCTGAAATTACTCTATTTTCATGACGGTACACTACACTTCGAGGGATATCATTATCCAGCGGCAGGTATCGAGGATGTTAATCGGAGCAATCGTGCATTACGATGATTACGCAGGTTAATACAAAGTAGTCCATAATAGCGCCGTTTCAATGCCTATGGAATTAAATTTCGATCCTGATTAATCACATCGATTATATAGAGGATTGAAATTAATGTGAGGAAAAGTGGATTCCAAATTTTCAAAGAGATATCGAGAATTTCATATAAATATTACGAAATATCCTGTAAATGTCCCTAATAAATCTACTTAATATTCTCTATAATTCATTTTGTAATATTTTCATAATTTTACATTAAAGCAATTTCACGTCAAAATGATGTTCTCATAGCAGTTTTATTAAGTATATTAAGTATTAAATATATTTTGTTAAGTTTCAAATTTTGAAGAGTTTCCGAAAACTTTTCTAAAGATTCGACAAATCTTATACGATATGAAATAATTTCAAATTACATTGCATTGAACTCGACAATTTATTGATTTTTGCACATCAGTTTTAGAACCTAATTATTCGATTAAAAACAGTAACTTTCGTTTCAAATACAGACATTAGTATTTCTTAGCATGATGATATATGGCGCTAAATACCTATAATAAGACTAAAATAACCAAACTGTTTATATCTATTGATTGAAATGTTTATGTAATACTTAAAGTGCTAAAGTATAGGTTAATTAATCGTTTAATAAAATATTAAAATCAATAAATTATTTCGTTATAAAAGGAAGTAATATGGATAAAAAAGGGACGATTTAAAAAAGAAATCAGATTAGCAGATAAGCTTCCAAAGCTTGCTTTAAAGAAAGAAATATGGTATTTTATATTGTAAATATAATTTATTCTCTGCATCCAATCCTAATTCATGTAAACAGATTCAAGAGTGTAAAATATTAACTCCTCTTTCACTTCCTTTTCTTCTCCATCTCTATAAGTATATTCATACTTGTATAAAAGTTGTTTTCGCAAGCTTAGTCGTTTAAAAAGATTTCGTTACAAAAAATTGTGCATATAAATTTAAAATAATCTACGGTTCCATGTGCAATAAGAATATTTCAAAGGCACCAGGATCTCACCGAAATGCTGTCGACTAAAAATAATTGGCGCCTGCACTATAGGGTCCCTCTAATACGCACGCCCGTGCAATTCAGCATCGCGGTCAGTTCGCATGTTTCGCACGATGTTTCGCAACGGCGGCGACTATTATAACGCGCGTACTACAAGAAGTCTCGCGATTACGTCACGCTGTAACCCAAGACAAATGAAACACGCCGCCGGTTGCGTGCGGTACAATGCGCCGAAAGCTGTCGTCATCGCGCGCCGCGCGCTTAAAGGTAAGAGAGCGGCCTTTATACGCGCTCAACGTAAGACACTAAAATAAGTATCGCACCTCTCCTGATGTGTATACTTTATACAACGGTACATGCACTCATTACATCGTAAAGACAGGCGTGTCGAATTTATTTCGATTCGCACGCACGATGAGCAATTTTGCGCTTTTTGTTACGTGCCGCGACGCAACGACGCCACACGTTATCGATGGGTCCGAGTCCCTAAAGTGACTATATATATTTGGGACACTAATAAAAAAAAACCTAGCCATAATAAGACATAAGTGCTCTCAGGATTCTTCCTGGCTCACAATTAGTTATCTTAACACGCCTAATCTTTCCGTGTCAACTGTTTACTCTACAAAATACTCCACCCGCAAAACGAAGATCTCTCTTGATCGAAAACAGTGAGTTCTAAATCGTCTCTCGTAGTGAAAACACCTTGCCTTGTACACTGCTCAGAATAAAGTATTTGTAAGTGGACAATTATCGATTTGATATTCTACACTGAGAAAAAAAAATTTATTGTACAAACTAAATTTGTATAGTTGTTTGGTACAATTGATTCAACAATTCTTTAGTTGCACAAAGAAAAGTATAATTTATTCATAAACCATCCAAATTTTTAAATCAAAAATTAACTAAACCAACTCAATTAAATTATTTTGTTCAAAATAGATACTAGTAGTATTTATTTGTGTTTGCATGCTACATAATTTAGTTATCCAAATAATATATTTGTTCAAATTCCAAGTATCAAACTGACTGAACGATACTAGATTGAGATAATAAATAGTGTGTATTTTTAATCGAACAGTTGAGTTAAATACGATAAATTTTTATTAAAACAAAATAGTTTAGTTAAAAAATAATATTTTGTTTATAATAGTAACAAATTATTTTGTGTCATCGTAGTAACGTACAGTTGAACGTATCGGACTAAATATTCTGGTAAGATAAAACAAATTTTGCATTTTTCAACCAATTTTTTTTCTCAGTGTACATTACGTGGCTTCCGCTCATAACAGCTTTCCTGCGTGGCGGCGCGGCGTCTGTTTTCGATAATTTGAAAAGACACAAACTAAATTCTTAAGAAAGTTTCACAGAGCCAAATTTGTGTCTCTAGATCTGTGCTAATGCTATTTCTGCACAATACCAGATGTGAATAATAAGGTCTTTTTTAAAAAGAATAAAATGACAAATTTAATCGCAAAAAATGTATATTAATAAAGACGTTACATATAAACTGTAACGTTCAAGAACGTGTATGTCATTAATCATAAAACTAGGAATTTTACTGGTTACGAGAATAAGAGCACGATTCCTATAGCAACGGTTACGCGATCGCGCAAGGCGGTGACCAAACTAGCGTAAAAAGATTAAGTAGATGCTAATTTATGCGTGCCGAGGCCAATCCCGATAATCGCCTTAAGAACGCACGGAATTAATACCATCCATTGACTCGTGCGTAATGTATTTTTTGCCCAGGCGACTGGTTCTTTCTTCGTCGATTCACGGTCGTGCTCGATATGCACCACGATCACCTCGATGTCACCGCGTGTCCTCTCCAGGAATCTCTTTTACATAATGAATTGCGAAAGATCGTACGGTATAAATAACGGTGTGAAATTTATGCTTGACAAATGCGTTATACAAATCTCAGTTAACAATGAGAAGCCGTAAGTGAAACCGTCCATTTATTATCCACCTAATAAGTGTGAATAGCAAGACTAGTAATTTATGCATAGCAAAATTTAAGAAAGACATTCCCTTTTAAGCTACACACACACACACACATATTCTCCTCTCTCTAAAAACTAAAATAAAACAAAATTTAATTTAATTTAATAATATAATAAACCGTCTTTCGCAAGTTAAAGGTCGAATGTTATATGAATTAAATTATGTTTTATTTAAATAATTTATATGGCCTCCATTAACTAGATTAGATGGCAAATATAGTTAATTAAAATTGTTAAAAGGTTAAAGCTGCTACTTGAAATAGATGTTAGTATATGTATATATACAGTTCGTCCATACAGAGCTATCCCAAAAAGCTCCATAGGACTAATAGGATTTTGCTTGCCGTGTAGCTCATAATCGATTTTTCCTCGGTGAATTTAATTAGGAGCTTAATTAGCACGCTGTTTTACATTGGAGATTAAAGGACCTTGACGAATTAAGCTTCAAAAATGCAGATGAGTACCAGAACTCCATTTCCCTATTAATCCGAAGTAAACTTTAGCGCGAGAACACATCTAAATTTGCGATTTAATTAGCATTAATTAATAATCAAACTTAAAAATCAAAAGTTTAAGCACGCAATGCATAAAAACACGCGAAATAGATTCCCCCGCGAAGGAATATCGAATACCTTCGGGGTCTGGTCCTTCAGAAGATTCCGCAGTTATATTGCATCCCGGAGAGCTCAATGTTATCCTCAGAATGTCGCAGTCGATTTACCAAATCTCTCGCGAAAGATGGCCGCGTTGCTTTCGCTGCAAAACTGGGTTCGACCGAATGTGGTCAAGACATCGTGCGTAACCACGCCGAGAATCCCAGCCATCTTGCCGCTACGTGACAGCGCTTTGGAAGCGCCTTATACAGGTATATGTAGTTGGATGCCCAGGCGGTGGCGGTACGTGTACGCGAATATATACATATGCAGAAGCGGTTGTGACGCCAATGTACACACCAGTACATACTCTCTGCCTGCGCTATCCTGCCTCTCTCATTGATTACGCTCGAGTATTTCAGGGCTTAACAGATGAGACAAGAGAAGATTTGTGAGACGACGATACGAGGAAAACGGTCGCTCGATAGGAAAACCAGACATGTGAACGGAGACAGAGAAAGAAGAAGAAAATAATTTATTATGTCCTCGGCATAACCTTGAAAAATAAAATACCATATTACAATTTCACGATGAATGCAGTAATTGGCATTTTGCTGCAGTTGAGACGTCTTGCGTTAATTGACACTTTGTCTATAGGTGAGGAGAGTTAAAATGCTAAGAATAACAGTTTAAGGATATATTCTTTCTTAAGATTCAAACGGCGTATCGATAAAAAGTTTTCTGTAAATAGCAAAATTTATGTAACAGAGATACGGAAAGAAAACAATTATTTTTTATTTTCCATCAAGTTGTTTAAGAATAAAAGCAACAATAACAATTAACAGATTGCTAATGTAGTAATTTAAGTCCTGAAGAAACGTGCATTTAAGCGCAAACAAAAAAAAATAATTGCGCTAAACTGTGCGTCCGCAATGCAAGCAAAGAACTTTGCTGTAGGCCTGCCTATACAATTACTCTCGCCTAGCGCAGCCTAACAAATAGATACTCTGATAAAGTATAAGGAGCGCGAATGTAGAGAGAGCCAGAGTGACGGATAGGGGGAAATGGGAAACGAGGAGGAGGGAAGCACCTATATGCACAGGCTCGCATAATCCTGCCAGTTCACATACAGGGTGTTCGTGATTATCCGACATCCTGAGCAAGCAATTTCTCATGGTCACTCGAGAACCCGTTGGTAATCTCCCAGCCACTCGGCGCGCTAACGTACGGCGCCGCGACAAAGGGATTCTCCAAATTTCTCTCCTCCTGGACAAGGAGTCGGAGTCTGTCTCGCGGTATCAGCGGCCGACACGTCGACATTGATGAACAGCGAAATTCGATCCTGACCGAAATCTACATCTAGGCAAGGTCGTCTTTGTAGCGTCGCCGCCGCTCGAAAGGCGCCGAAAATATTCGCTGTTCTACTTACGTGTTGATTCGCTCACGAAAATAAAAAAAAGCATTCAATAACAAAGAATCCAATAAATCCATTTATTGATTCATTCAATTTATTTGCTAGATTTAAAGCAACCAAGCTAAAAATATTATTTGAGACTAATATTATCAGTATAAGACTAATAGTATCAATGTACCTACTATATGAAGATCATTAGAAATTAAAACGAGTACCTATTATTGTTGGTAATTTGAAAAAAATTATTATTATTTATTAAAATAAATAAATTAAACAAGTTTTTAGTACCAAATTTTTATTCTTTTTCCGTAGATATAGTTATTTACATTAAAATTAAAGGAGGATAGAAAAAGATTACATAATACATTCTTCTTTCATCCCATAATTCTAATTACATAAGTCTTTAGAATTATATTATTTATGTTCATTTATCCTTGTTAGGA
The DNA here is from genome assembly GCF_000956235.1 of Wasmannia auropunctata. NCBI lineage: Eukaryota > Metazoa > Arthropoda > Insecta > Hymenoptera > Formicidae > Wasmannia > Wasmannia auropunctata. The sequence goes on along the minus strand of NW_012029391.1, from coordinate 20,845 downwards.
TATAAAGAGCTAATGCAATGAATGTGGCAAACGTCAAAAGGTCTCTAAAATATTTATTGATGACAGAAATCTATCAATTATTTTCGTATTAAACACGAAGGATCCATTAGCCGTCAACTTTGGGGTAGGTCTAGAAATCATTGATCTGTACAATATATATGTGTAAACGTATTTGGAAACTCCTCTCTTCTCTTCGCCGCTCTTTAGAAATCTTAGAAATAAAAAAAAAAATTATCTTAATTGTGTCAATGTATGTGAATAAAACCGATAGGCATAACTAATTTAATTTTAATGATAACAACGTAATAAAGATACTAATTGTAAGTAGGTGTATTCCTTTGCAAGCAAACAAAACTGAAATAAATAATTTTTTACAGAATTTTCTTTTTAGAAGTAAAAGAAAATACAGATTTATTTGAATCACCGTCGTAAAAAATAATGATCACAACATTAAATTGTAAGATGAGTAATGCAAAGTTCTTATCGCGCTCCAAGAACTATAATAATGGGTGCTACCGATCGTAAAATGGGTAATCTACATAATTGAATGGATTTAACGCCCCGCGAAAGAAATTGCGCCGGCCACAATAGATAATGATTGAGAAGGATGTGTAGCGCATAAGTACACGTTAATTATATTCATTAAAACCGCCACACGATATCGTGACATCGGGGCGTCGTGTGCAGCTGTGTGCGCCGCGAAAAATGAAGTAACGAGATTACTCTTTTCGTTCGTTGAAGCGAGTGAACGAGTGAGCTGGCTTCTTTTTCATCGCGGCCTTAAGTCAACAGCATTAATTAAATTTCCAGTCAAAATTAAATTTACATAATTCCCCGATTGAATTTCGATCCGAGCTCGGGCGGGCGCAGGTAGCGAGGATCGCGCGGCAAGCAAAAACAGAAGAATTAATTAAAAACGCTATTTTATAAAAAAATAAAACTCTCTCTCTTTCTTTCTCTGTTGCACGATTGCTCGTTTGGCGTAGCCATCTCCTAGCATATGACGTGCGTCTCATGGATTAAGCATGCGATGTGATCGCAGCAAGATCGCCGCACGATCGGCAGGTAGTCCCGGCGTTTTCCCGGGGTCATCCTGTACAAGGTAGGGGCCTCACGGAGCAGCCGTCGATGTGGAAGAAGGGATGGGACGGGCGAGGGGAAGGGAGACTTTGTCGTGGTCGGGCCTTTAGGATCGAGTCCCACGCGTTCCCAGACATTCCAGCTAGTAATTGCAGGCTGCCGCCTCCTATCTTGTCGACGTTGGCTCGCTTCTGAGCCAGTCCGCGGTCTCTCCTTCGCTCTTCCGAGGTAGGTCTCCCCTCCCTCCCGCCGCGACCCTCTTTCTTTCCCGCCCAAGATCTTTCCTTCTCTCGTAACACGTCTGCCCTCTGCTCTTCGCCATTGCCCTTTCCCTCGCGCACGATTCTTTGCATCGTGATGCTGCTGCTGCCGCTGCTAATGCCGATGTTGCTGTTGCTGCCGTTGCTCGTATCGCTCCTCCTTCACCGGACATCACCTCTCCACCCTCTCCGTCCTTCCCCTCGCTCGCCGGCTACGGTCGCTCGTTAGTAGTACCCAGGAAAAGCGAGCCGAGTGCCACGGGTATCCCGGTGTTAAGAGAGCATCGGCCAGAAATCGCCCGTGGAGCATGCATCAAAGGACGAGAGTACGCAATGGGAATAGGCACGAGAGATGCCGTGACGACGGCAACGACAACGACCGGACGACTCGCGGACGCGAATGAACCGGCGCGGTAGGTAGTCGGGCCGTTGATGGCCGAGCGTTTTGCCGAGAGTAAGCCGCGTTCGCCGGCAAAGAGTAAATATCAATCTCGTAGAGAGATGCCGGTAAACGAGGAGGTTGCGTTGTAGAAGACCAGCGACGTGAACAGTTACAAATTATCGCGATTAGCGCCGCGGTAGGTTCAGCTTAGTCAAGGAAACAAAAATCGGAGCGGGTAGCTTATTAACTGGACGTGCGATAAAGATACCACATTAGAAATATTTGCGTAATATAGTCATATAGTCAGGGTACGGTAAATAAATGGGCTGAAGCACTGCAGCATTTCAACTAGATGAATTCTTATTACCGTCCCGGACACGTTTATTAAAATTGACAAATCGAGAATAATTTTGAAAGAGATGGATGTTAATTGTCTCTGAAAGGTTCTTCTATTTTCATATTTAGTAATCTATATGTTTTGCGGCAATCGCTTGGAGAACGAGCGCCGAGAAAAACACGTGCTGTAAATCCGGCTGTAAAATGGTAATCAGCGTTGGCATACGAAATATATATATTAGCGGCTGCGTGTTTCGAGCAGTGCATACAACGCCGTTACGAGGACGAACCTAGCTTGGATCAGTTCCAAACGTGCTTAACGTTTGATTAACCGTCTTAGTCCCTCGCCATGTACTTGTGTCAAGAAAGGAGGAGACAGAGAATCACCAGCAATATTGGGCATGTATTTACGTCTCTTAACTAATCCTGCGATATGCTTATGTCATTTCTTCAAGATCCTATATCGCTCTGTTTGATGGAAATATTGATGGAAATGTATAGCTGACTCGGGGCATTACGCAACTTACCACGTAATAAAAATCATATAACATACCCGATCGATCGGTATCAAGTGCTGCTATTATTTATATACCAATCATGCAGTATACGAATATCAAATTTGACTTCATCATGATAGCTGGGTATATATTGTATACACGAGCTGAGCGCTACAATATATAAATAGATAACAATGAGTAACTCTCGCGATGTTTCACATTACATGCAAATTAAATTCCAGCCTCGTGCAAAATGCTATATCGAATACCCGTCAATAGAATAATAGAAGGTTGATCCCAATCAGTGCAATCGTATATCAATTAAACATCAATATATATACGGTATCTTGCATCGATTGGATTGAAGGCTTTGTTTGAGATAAATTTAATATCTATGAATTCGTCACATTTTTATCGACTCAACGTTTCTTATATATGCTTGATATTGTAATCGCGAGCGTTTATTCCCGTAGCTGGGGATTCAGGTCGCTATATCGGTAAGACCTATTTGAGAGAGCCGAAGTGTTCTCAAAGGCGATTTCCACGTCCTGACCGCACTCGCAATCCTACTCTCCAACCTCCCACCGATCGCGTAGCTCTTCTTCGATTCTTCTTCGTACTGTCGCTTCCTCACCCTCTCCACAACCGAAGTGCCGCGCCACTCTTCTACTGGCCGCGCTCCAGCATGCCTCGAGCTTTAAGGAGAACGCGGTCACTTCAGCGGCCGCGTCGGGGTCGCCAGCTTCCGCGTGGGAACGATTGGAAACTGTCGATTTTCGTGCATTTGCCGCGAGAATAAATGGCATTCGCGCGAAAACCATGAGATTGACGATAAAACCTGATAAAAAAAGATCTGTACGTTGCTCAAAGTTTTTCTATTATTTGTGAAAAGTCTTGCAAACTATAAACATTGTACTATAAACATTAGATATTAGGGTAATTATAGATGAATATCAAATTATATCTTTCTAATCCTATTTCGAATTAATTAAATGTAAATGAGAAACTTGATTGACATCTGCTACGATAAGTTTCGTCGACAACGTGAAGACACGTTTTACACAACGCGACGCGGAGAACGATAAAAGTAGCTACTCTCCCGTCTATTTTTATTAATTCGGAACTTTCGCGCAACGAATTGGATTAATGCCCGATTCGAAAGTTTTCCTGAACGTTCGGAGTTTGTATCCCGCGTAGCTTGCGGCTACTCGTGAGCAACAACCGCGAAATGTTAAACCGTTTCGAAACGGGAATTTCAATCTCTACAACCACCGAGCACAGAATTCTTCACAAGGTACGGGTACGAGATGCTTATTAAAAATTGTTTCTCTATCCGTGGAAAATGTAAAATGTAGCTCCAAATATACCTAAATGAGTCATTCATATTTACAAATTATAAAAAGTTGGTTATTCTACTAATACATATTTAATCCAGAATAATTTCTTTTTTGAAAACAAAATAGTCATTGTCTTAAAATTAATTATTGATGCAATTTATATTTTAAAACTTTAAAAATAATTAAATAAAGATCACATAAACAAACAATAAAAAACGAACAAACAATATAAACATCAATATAACTTATACAAATTTTAAGCATATAAAAATATCCTGATAGTAAATAAAAAATTACCAATCAGACAAAAGCAGAGAACTTTTCTCAAAACACGATAACAAGTTCAAAATGAAATAAATAATATTTCTTAAAATTTGTGTCACGTCGTTATTACAATAAACGATTCGTACGATACTGCTATTAATATTCGAGACAGAATATTCAACGTTATTCTCCGGCTCAGGGTTGACAGGGTAAATATCTCGTAAAAGCAGGAATGCATTCTCGTAGTTTTGTACGAGGCGTACGACGTTGCATGCGACATCGCGATTAAAGCCGTCGTCGTCAGTCGTTATTACAAACATTAGCGCCTAATTGACGCTGAAAATGTTTCGGGTCTAATTGCCATCGTGCGGACGACAAGTTCCATCGCGAATCCTAGAAATGCATCCGTGCCCGCCGTGCTCTGCGCAACTCTGCCGGACGAAGTGGACGAATGAATGTTTTACATGGCCAAAAAAAAGCAAGCAATCGCGCAACACGATTTTCGTGTTTCGTAAATTTCGCTACCGGCAGTTAAGAAACAATAAAACGGTATCAAACGTCGCGTTCCCCTCGTCGTTGTTCTACTTAAAGAATTGCAAAAGTGCTGCGGATAATTTCTGAGCGCACAGCCGAATTACGAAAACACGTTCTACTTTTGTACGAATTAATTCAATTATAGGTTATATATTTTCAGGCGTTTCCCGAGAAATCAATTTCCTCTTATAAAACAGATAAAGTTAAACTAATAATTAATTCCAGAATAAATAGTTTGGATTCACCGTCGATCGAAGAAGATATTTCCGAGGCAATACAGTCGATGGCAGGAGTTATCCGTTCAATAAATCTCGCTAAGGATGTATCGGAAAGAGTCCTTTTCCCAAGGGATACGGCGGTACATACAAAAGTCTGAAAAGGAGGACGAAGAGCAGCGGCACGACGAGCCGGATTGCCCCAGGATCGAATTCGTCAAACCGTAGACCCGATAAATCTCGACTATCGAGAAGTCCAGACCCGCGGCGGACCCCCACGGACCTGCAGTTCGAAACTGACTTGTCGTCGTCGTCGTCGTCGCACGAACCGACTACGGCGGGCTTATAAATCCCGACGTTTAATGCGAGTGAAGGCAACGCTCGCGCGAGATAATCCCACGGGACTCGCTCGGGGGCGAGTCACTCATGTTTTTTTCTTTCTTTCCTCGTAATCTCTCGCGTTGAGACATTTATTACAGGCGAGGGTCGCGAGATTCGATATGGCCTTTGAGAACTCCGCCGATATGTCTTAACGTTAAAGCGTAAGTTACCCTTACGCATCTAACACGCCACGTGACAACCTATGACGTCATTGGCTGACTGATAAAGGGCGGAATGCAGTCGACTGCAAACCTACTGAGAACAGGGGTGATTAAAGAGGGGCATACATTTGACAGAGTGCAAATCACAGATTAATCGAAATAATAAACTGTTCTAATACCTTTCGAGCGACTGAATTCAATTTGAAGAAGATTACACATGTTCAAGAAATAATCATATAAAAAAAACAGTTAAAAAACGGTGCTATTCAACTATAATAAACTTATTTATTGATTATTATTTTTTAAACACAATTAGCTTCATCACATAATTTTATATTGTTTAAACATTGTAGGTATAACTTGTAAAAAATACATTGCATTAATTACCTTATTTTTCAAGAATTAATAAACTAGATTCTGTTTTCGTTATCGTTCAATACAAAAGCATTCATTATATATATATTTTTATGAATTCAATGCAAACACAAAAATATTACAATTATAATATAAATATATAATAACTGTATATCTCATATAAATCAATTCTATTTGTAATAAATAGAGTTACACTATATACTTCTTCAAGGAGAAAACAAAAGAAGAAAGAAAAGGAAGCGATAAAAGTTCCGAAACTTTTAATTCCAGATAATTCTAATGCTTGAGATCCATTAGAGCTATCTGCCTTAAATGTACCGCTATACACGTGGTCACATTGAAAATGAAAGGATCGACACCTTCCTCGACCTTTCACAAAAAAAAAGCGATCCACTCCACTCCGAGTGGTCGCATATCGTTTTTCTTCGAAAGCCGAAGTGAAACCTAATCGAATAGTGATCGCCGTCCCCGAACAACGACGCGCCGTCCGGAACACACGTTCGCCGTCTAGCGTACCCCGCCAACCCGGACGTCCCGTCCCTTTTCACCCTGACCACGGCAGCACCCCTCGTCGCCCCGGCGCCTTCGGGCCGCCGCCCCCCCTCCCCGGGGGGGTGCTCCGAATATCGATTCGTCGGACATTACCGTGTAGCCGCCGTTGGAAAACGTTATCGACGAAGTGTCCGCCCGTTCCCTCTCTTTCTCTCTCCCTCTCTCTCTCTTTCTCCCTCTCTCTCTCTCTCTCTCTCTCTCTCTCTCAATAACGTCAAAATCCGATGAAGCCGCCATCGAGCGCATCGGCCGTTTCGAGTGCAGTGGCTCTAATACAGTTATGAATTTACAGTCATGTGTATCTGTATATGTGGGCGAGTGGTATAGAAAGAGAGAGAGAGAGAGAGAGAGAGAGAAAGAGAGAGAGAGAGATCAACGGGAGGGAGGCTGCAACGGCGTTCGTTCGTGGCGCGAGTAATATTCGGCGTTACAACGCGAGAGTGAGTTTCTGTAATGCTATTGATTCGCCTGGGAATCGTCGGTAACATCGCGATGTGTTCGGCCAATGAGAGACGCCGGATTCACGCGACGACGTGTAACGATATTGTTTTTCGAGAGGGGCGTCTCTCCTCTCTTCAGCATCTTGCCTGAAAACGCGGGGGAATCCGACGACGAGACGACGTCGGGTTGATTCATTTCGTCTGCGCTCCAGCATGCCTTTCAAGTTTCGGGAATGTATGTGAAATGTAAATACAGGGCGTCCCAAGATTTTCGTCTACCATCTTTTTTATAAAATAAAATCATTTCTTTTAACAAAAATCATTCTAGATTAATTGATTGATAATAAAGAAATCTTTAAACTTAATTTATTTAAAAAATATAGGCAATCAAATTTTAAATTTTAAATTACATATATTTCAAGTAAATTTATTAAATGTTGAGTTAAAGTTTAGTTGTCAAAATACGGAAGAAAAAATAAACATTAAATTTAAATTGAATGATTAAATTAAAAAGCAAATTAAAGCTTCAAAATAATTAAAAAATTGTTTAAAACTGTACGCAAATACGATTTACATAAAATCAAAATCATTCAAAATTGAAAGTATCCATGGATACTATGGCCACTTTCTAGAATGATATAATATAATAAAGACGTTCGATATTCTTCAAATATCTTTTTAATATAAATTTCCTAAGAAACACTACTAAATCCAATATTTGCCAATACCTTATACTACTTTGGCTACATAATATACATATTATTATTTTGTACTCTGTATGTATAGGCTGTTTAATGTAAGCTTCGATAATGAACAGTGTCTTTCGCGTAATAAGGAATTCTATAGTTCATTACATATCAATTTGTCGTCGATCCTTTACCCAAAGTTGGGGAGTGCATTTTACACCCCAACAACGAACCGAGATTAATTTTCCCTTCGATCCGCCGTGAACACATCCCGGTAGCATAATCACGGACTTCATTGGCCACCGCTATCGGATTGACATTTAGCAGAGCAAACAATTATGCTTGTCCATCCGCCCGCGCTCTCTGCCATCACCCCTGCGATAAGCTCGGATTCATCCCTCGTGCGCTGTGAACGCTAATTTATAAACATTCCCTCTCTAACGTGAATTTACACGCTCGTAAAAGGGCGTCGATGTACTTTGCGTCGGTCTATTTCACGCCGAAATGTGTTGGGATGTGCATTGCACTGTATTTTACTGGGATATAAAAGAGAATTTCGAAAAGAAAGCAAAGACATATATTAATCTATGTGACATTAGCTTTTATATAAATTAAGCTAGGACAATTACTTAAAATAATTAGATGATAGTCACACACGTGTTAAATAATCTTAGTAATATCTTATCAACAAATGTACGATTGCATGTTCGCCAACGTAATGCAAATTCAGATAAACATATTTATTTGTTTTCTTTGATATTATTTGTTGTTTAAATATTTTAAACCGTAAATAATAAATGAAAAATAATATGTGAGGAAAAAAGATAATATTATCATCAATTTAATTTCTATTAATAAAATTAAAGTTTTTCAGTATGTTAATTAAAAATTGTGATCTTAAAAATTTGTTTATATATATATATATATATATATATATACAAATATTGTAAAAATATATTAAATTTATTTTATGCACTTCACGTTCATATTTAATTCTACCAAAAATGTATTAATTTATATTTGTGTCACAAATATATTTGAATCATAAAAGGTGATAAAAGATTCAGAAGTATTCTGTACGAGAAAACCATTTTGTTATCATTTAATATGGAATATTATATTAACAAGTCATACACACATTAAACTAAAAATTTAATTAAAAAGTTTAATTTTAATTAAAATATCGATTTTATAAGAAATATAACAATTTTTCTTCAATATGTCAATCAGAAAATGGAAAGTTGTGTCATCAGTCGAAGATCGGTTAATTAAATTTATGGAAATATGGATATTTTAATTCAGTACGCCAATGAAAAATTTTATCAAAAACAAACACTAACAATAAGATTTAAAAATAAAATATCCTCAATTATTGGAAATTTATTAATTAATTAAAATTCTGCATCAATATTCATATAATGTTTCGAAACATTTATAAAATTTACAAAAAATTAACAAAATATTTGAAACGATTTTCAAATTGAATAATGAGAAAGAGAATGGCATTGTTTTCTTAAATTTCGGCAATTCCATATTTCACAATGCAGTTGACGAAGATGGATGATCTCGCGGGAACGTTCTATGAATCGTTTTGTGAAACTCTCTCAATGATTCTGTTCATTCTTTACCCGTCACGAATGACTACCAAATGATTTAACAGTCATAACCTTTAAAAGCTAAAACAGACCATTTTATCTGGAAGATCGCAATGTCAATAGGTGCACAGTCCTTAAAAGGTTACGAGATACAAAAGGGTCGCGTAATCACACAGCATTTCGCCGGCGATTATAATGCACGTTTACTCTTGTACTAACGAAGTATCTCGTAATTTCTAGTTCAACCATTCCTCAATTGTCAGAGTAACGACATCATCAAAACAGAAGTTTACAAATGACAAACTACTGTTTACAATAAGGGAGAGAAGTTTGAATTCGTCGTAAAAACAACAAGCTAATCCGAAACCTCATCAAGCGGCCAAAAGAATAGTGTGACCCTTGTCCTAAAAAATTTATTTAATTAAATGAAATCTTTTCGCAAATATTTTTATTATTCAATCATTTCTGTAAAGATGAATCATCGATATTAAAATTACCAATTTTAAGAAAAGTTCATAAATTTGTCCAGAATGTTTGAAACGTACCAAAATAATAGTTTATAGCTTCTCAACTTAAGATTACATTTTATTCTGGCAAAAAAAAGTAAAAAATGAAATAACACGATTTAAAATTATTTTTTATTTTTCCTGATAGTTTGGAAATTGTAAAAAATATTAAAAAGTGATGAAATAAAAATTGTTGATTTCCTTAGATTAACATGATCGCACATTTTGAATCATTTGAGAAAAGATTTGATACTGATACTATCCAAGTACATGAGCTCTCTTCCTGTTTCTACGCCAAGTTGGGATTTGGCGTGGCTAATGGAGACACAGCCGAGAGAACCGACAATTGCAGCCGTCTTCAAGAGAACCAAAACGGAAGCGGAGAGGTAGCGCGGGGGCGTTATTACGTCCCATTTCAAGGAGAAGACCCCTCGGCGAGGACTTTCGTCGATATCCTGGTGGGCGCCAGTCCACCCCTACCCGCGCGGCGACGGGCCGGTTAACGCCTTTGAGCTGCGCGTGCTCAGGCACCCCTCTCGCCCTTTTTTCCCCGCCAGTTTCCTCCTGCCACCGGATTCACAGGCGGAACGAGAGGAGTGAAGGGGCACTGAAAAGAGGGGTGCGCAACACCCATGTTTTTTCATTCGGCGGCGCTGTGGAATACTCGATCTGAGTACTTTCCCTACCTCTCCCCGACGACCTTAATTCCCCCTCCCCTCCTCCTCCGATGCACCCGGTATCAAAGGTACGAAATAACAAAGGTGCTCAAATGTACGTTCTAACTTATTCACCCCTTCCCATTCCCCCTTCTAGATATCAATCTTCGCCCTCCTTTCCCCGTTCTATCCTGTCCAAGAGAAACTCGCCTTCCGCTCTTCGGTACAATATACCAGGGATGATGATATAACGGACGCGTCGCTATCTCTCACCTGCGGCTCCCGTTTCCTATATCCAGGGCCGCAGGGGACTTCCCCCGTGCGGCTCGATTCCGACGTCCCGTCGAAATCGCATGACCCTCTTCTCTTCTCATCGTCATGGGGATGCTCGAGAATCGATCCAAAGGTATCGATTGTTTAATGGACATACGGTCTGTGCTTTTCATTAGTCCAATGGTCAATATATGAACGTCGCTTTCTAGAACGCAAGGCGCGCGCGTATGTATGTACGTATGTATGTGCGCTCGCGCCCGGTATGTGAGTAAGTGTGTGTGTGTGTATGGAGAACGGATTAAATGTCCTGCTTTCAATCGCGGCCACCAATCCCGAATAACGGCCCTTTAATCGCAGCATCGTGGAAATTGAAAGGGGTTACAAACGCGGGTTATATTGCACCGAAGAGGATAAAGACATTCCTCGCGGCAAAATAAATGCGAATTAATCAAACCATCCACAGAGATGGATTTAGAACATACGACGTATAAAACACACGACTGTGTATATTTCGCGCGCAGAGTAAAATAAAAAAATGATAGATACTCGTGTATTCAACTGTAGAGATATTTTTCCACAATTATTACATTAGTATGTTTTTCATGTTAATAATTTGCATATTATTTCGAAAAACAGAGTAAAAAGATGAGACAGAGTACCTGGGTATTTTTAATGTAAATGAATACCTTTATTTTTTAATATATTTGTATGTATATATTTTGCTTTCGATCTGTCCACTAAAGCCGAATAACAACGCTATTTTTAATTGCAGAGTGGATATTTAAAAAGATAAAACACTAGTCGAATGCCCGGAAGAGAATAAAAACATTCTTAATGATGAAGTTAAATGCAAATTAATTTTATTTCACTTGCAAAAATAAAATAAAATAAACCGATAAAATGGAGTTTCTTGGTTTTTGTAAGATAAACAATTTGTCTGTTTCATTTAAAGAAACCTATCAATATTTAAGCTGTTCTGAATTGGCCACTAATGAGTAATAATTTTGATTGTGAGAGAAATTGGGACAGTCATAAACATAAATAATATAATAATTTCGAAAGAAATAAGTGGCACTTGACATTCAAATAAATGGACTGTAAAGATGTAACTTTTAAAATGTGCAAAATATTATTAATAGTTACATTTATAACTTCTATTTATGCTGACTTAACCATAACTGAAAATAGATTGATTTTAAAATAAATTTATGGCGTAAGATAATATTCCGAATACCGTTATCGGACGCAATTCTTTTTTCATAAGGCTCTCTATTCTCAGTTGGAGCCTTTGAGCATAGATTATGGCGTTATCTATGCAGCAAATCTCGGAACGTGTACTCACACGGCTGCGTATGCATGCACTTTGTTTACATTGCTATTATCTACCGTGTTATATCTATGACACCATGCTACAAATGATAATATAATTTCTTGAAAGACATTTCGAAATAATTCCTATTGTCAGATATACAGATGTCTCATTTAAATTGCATCAGCCGCCGATGAGAGATTTTAAAAATTTCTTCTTTTCCTTTTGTAGACAGATAGATCAATCACATTTAATAATAATTTTCTTCTTCTTACCAATCATATTTTAATAGACAAGCTATAGGCAATATTAAATTTCCTAAAATTAATCTAAAATTAAATATTAAAAATTTAAATTTATCAAAAATCATTAAAATTTATGTATGAATAAAATAAATAAAAATTTAAAAAACTGAATATTTCTTTAATAAATTTAAATATTATGTATTATTGTTATTCATTCATTCAATGCTTCAATATACACCCATTTTTAAATTCATACAAAAAATATCATATTTAAAATACATACATTTCCTGTACATACGTATTTACTTTCATCTAATTTAACTTGCAATACGAAAAATTGAGATATTTTGATATTGGATGAATATTGTATTATAAATCGTTATATTTATATGTATCTCTATATTATATTTATATATATCACAATATTTTGATATTAATAACATTAAATATTCGTTCAAAATGTCGCTAATTCGTTTACGACACACGTCCATTTAAATTGTGAGACACGTACGTTTTCAACTCACGGGCATTCGCGGCGAGAGCTTTTACCCGCGGCTGACGCATATCGCGTCCGTTTTTGATTAGGGTGTTATCTGGCCGACGATATCACGGCGTTATACTCATTGGTGCGTACTTACGCGGTAGTGCGGTCGCTTTTAGGGAGAGGGAGAGAAAGACCGGTTTCCCAGGGTGCATTAAGCTATCTATCAATCTATCTCTCGTACGTGGAGAGCGCACACGCTCGGTACCATGCGCCAATACCGGTCACGCGCGTGTGCATACGTAAATCCACGTGTACGCGGTGTACGCGTGGGTTGGTAAACGCAGTATCTAATGTATGGGCGGTGCACAACGCGATGCATTGTCGTACGCGAAAGTCACGGTAATGTCAGCCGCGGAGATGCTTGGCCCGAAGCGATTGCGGAGATAGTTGAGTCGTACAATTGTAAAACGTATAGACGCGCGCGTTCTCAATGGATCAATATATAACACGTGTAATATACAAGATATTTGAAAGTGCAATCCAGGCTGCATCTCGCAATATAATATGATGCATAAACTCGTATAAATATATTAACATCAAGGAAATGATTGTAAGCTAAAATATAAAGTTATTGTTAATAAATTCTTTATTAAAACATTATGTTTGCTAACCATAATGATAATAATAAAGTTTAAATTGTTCTACTTTATTAAATTACTTAACTTCATCAAATGTTTACGGAGTAGCATATTCAGGAAGTTATTTTTATTAAACAATCTTCCCTTCATCGTATTTCCATTATTTTAATTGTAATTTTCTTTATTATCAGTTTCAGAAGTTTAAATATATTTATACGCTACAGCTTAATAATAGACGTTTTATACACACAAGTACTATAAAAAAACCGTGGTTCTTTAAAAATGAAGATATTTCGACCATTCCGAGAACTGTAAATCATTGAACAATATGCGATTTCCTATCGCCTTCGGTAAATAATTCGGTAAATGTGGACTTCGGTAAATTTTTACGATAGGGCGGCGCGCTTCAATACGAAAGCGTACGGGAGAGGTTCACTCGAAGGGTATACGAAATAGCGCTTCCTTCCCTTCTTCCCGATCAGCTCTCTCCCGCGCTTCGACGTTTCCTGCGCGCAATGGCAACATGCCGCCAAACAAGGGACGGCGATCTAACAAAGGGCGGACTCCAACTTCACGACGGCACTATATGCTATCTCCACGACGTACTTCCGCCCTGTTGCATTTTTCCGATTCTTCCTCTCGGACTCTTTTTTTCCTCCGCCACGCGCGCTTCGCTCTTAACTCCACCCCCTCCTCGTCCTGATCGTACATCCTCGCCAACAATCGTACCAGAACCTACGCCATTTCCTCGCTTACCGACACCCTCGAGTCTCTTTTCGCGTCCCCGCTACCACCCAACGCGAATCTTCCTTTAACGTATGTTCACGTATTTAGATAAGAATGGCGAGGGGCGTGCCTTTACGAAGCACGTGCCCCGTTTTATCGTGCGAGGACTCTTTGTGCAGCGCGCAACTCGTCACTCTCTGTCGTCGTTTTGAAAAAAAGGGCGCGATAAACACGCGCGGTAAATAGAGTACGATGATGGGCACTTTAATTCCGCACTGGATACAAAAGGGCAATAAGCTTTGAAAGCTTATAGTTACTTTTTAGATATTTCAATAAAATGTTATTCAAATTAGTGATATTTTTTTTATTCAAATACGTGTGTGTGTGTGTGTGTGTGTGTCTGTACATATAGAGTAACTCCGGTATATACGCCGTGCGAGGATTTATGCCGCAGAAGTCAGAAAAAATAGAAAAAGTGAAAGTAATTTTCTCGCAACCACTCTGTTACATACCTTTATGTTATATTAGTATTGTGTTATGATTTCAGGTTTTTATTGTTAATATTTATATTATATTTTATTTATATTTATAGTTTTTTAAACTTGACACCAAGCCATTACCGTGTCTCCTGATAAAATTATTGTAAGTTAAATCGATTTATCAGTAACAAGTAGCGCAACCATAAGTTATATTCTACATGAAATGATTATTGTAGGAAATATAAAAGGCTTCGTGGTTATTTCGTGGTACATAAGTGTAGAAGAATTGTAAAGAATAGAGTATAGCAAAATACAAGTGCTTAACTCTTTAGATTATTTGTATATTTTTTGAATCATTCATTTCACTCTTGAGTAGCCGTATAACTCACCCATATTTTTATATGACAAAAATGCAAGGGTTTAAAGATTTTTTTTTAATATAAAAAATAAATATTTTGGATTTTTAATGTTTTTGTCATAGTAGTAGACAGTCTAAAGTTTTTACTGGTATAGTTCATTTACCTTAATTATAATTAATAATACCTGATAAATTAAGTTTCTAATAGGTACGGCGTATATACAGGAATTACCCTAATCATATATACGAGCGTTCGTGAGAGCTTTTACCTCGAGTAAGGCGAATAATATACAATTATTACTTACAACTGCCTTGCGAAGGGTTAACTTCTGATTTTAATGTAACTTGGTACACTTTTAGATTACATAAATAAATGAATTTAGAAAATATAAAATGGTGCTAAAAAACGATTTAAAGGGATGAATCCATCCCTTATATGTAAAGCAATTTTTAGTTTTTTTTCGTTATATCTCGAAAACTATTCAAGATATTAAAAAATGTTTTATACATAAGTTTTACAGTAAAATTACCTTTATTCATTTACGTTTATATTTTTAAAAATTTTTTATAAAATAATTATTTAGAAAAATATTATTAACGTAAATGAATGGAGATAATTTTACTGTAAAACTTATGTATAAAACATTTTTTGATATCTTGATGTAACCTAAAGGTGTACCAAGTTTTATTAAAATCAGAATTTAACTTTGTGAAGTTCCCTTGTCAGTTTATTATTTTAACTACTAGATAAATTACTAGATTATAAAAATTAAAAGAAGAGAGAGAGATAATTACACTGTTTATTATGTCTCGTTTATATTCAAATCAATTTGTCGTTACTTTGTCAATTTTTATTTTGTCAATTGTTTATTTTGTTTGACATTATACGATATCTCGTTGTATCATATAACGATTACTTTAAGGCGGAAATTCTGTCTAGAGAGCTAAGATCTTATTTCTCCTGCATTTCTTTCTGAGGCCTTAGAAATAGCGTTAAATTATTGACGTAGTTGTTTCATATATATTTTCGTGTCGTAGGAAAGAATGTGTCGATCATGTATAATATATTTGTATATGAAAAGTGTATACGAATCAGATTGGCAATATTAAGAAAAAAAGAATAATGAAAAAGAAAAAATACACGCTGAGAGAAAAAAATTTTGTATTTGTAAAGTACTATATTTGCAAAGTATAATTATGATTATTACTACTATGTTAGTAATAATAATGTTAATAATAATTTTGTTTCAATAAATTTTGAAACTTACTATATATTATAATTATTATTGCCATGAAAATGGTTGCAATTACCATTATTTAACTATAATATATAGTATGTTTCGAAATTTGTCAACTATATATATTTGTTGATAAAACTATATATATAATTATTATTACTAATATTATAGTAGTAAGTTAGTAGTTACTAATATTATAGTAGTAAGTATAGTAGTAGTTATAATTATATGACTTTGCAAATATAGTTACAAATACAAAAAATTTTTCTCTCATTGTAGAATTAATAAAATTGTTACTTGATTTGTTTTTTTAAAATTAAATAAAGACCTGCTTGAGAAAATTAAGAAAAAAATTAGTATTGTGTTCTGTATTTTAAGAGTGCATATACAATTATGTAATTTTTCGTTATAATTTGCAAGAAATTATCTAGCTGTGAACTAGCATCGCGCAGGTGGCATCAAATGAATAATTTGATCTAATTATGGAGCTCATTTCGCACGCAATCGCAATTGTCGTGCACTTGCGTAAGGATAGATCGTTAAGATATGCGCGAGACGTGTTGAATTATTATGTGCCCACAAAGACGCAAATGCGTTACATACATGCTTTGGGGATTGAAACTAATCCCTCGTCAGCCCACAGGGTTATCCAAATTCTCGCTTTAACCGTTTGGGAGCGCGGGCTGCATTATCAAATCGAACCTGACCTTCGAGATATCTGTGTCAATTCCCCGCCGCGCGATTACTCTGATAAATGAGACAAATGCGAAACAGCGGAGTAATGACGATTTATTTCCATCCACATTCACGAACGGGGTGTGTTTTGTCTGACATTAACGATCTGTGTAGAACGTTTATCTTATTCCATCTTCATCGCGTTTTTGTAAAAGATTGGTCAACGAATGCGGAAGTAATTTTTTGTTCGAGGTAAAAATTACTTTTTGCGTTTGAATGTTTGATATTATTATTTGATATTAAAATTAATACAATATTGTTATGTAACTAATTCATAAATTAAAAGAATGATCTAAAAAAAGTGGTTTTTACGCTCGTTTTTTTGGGCCTTCGATTTTGGAACTGTGTGTCAAATAGTACCTTATAATGAGATATTAATCACAGAGAAGTTTCAGGTTAAGGTGACAATTGTTGTCACAGTTGGAGGGAGGGTCACTTATTACGTCTCTTTACGAAAACTCGATTTTTTTACATTTGAAACATTTACGTAGAATTGCGATCAACCTTCTTAAAATACCGGACCTCGCATACCTGTGATAATTTCATAATGAATCTTGATTTCATTCTTCCTTCTCCTCCAGCTCTGATAACAATTGTCATCTTAACTTGAAACTTTTCAATAATTAATGTCTCATTACCTATAAGATATCATTTGGCACTCAGTTCAATCTCAAAATCGAGGGCCCAAAAAACGGGCGATTTTTTTAGTCATCCTTTAACTGATGAGATATTTGTGTATGCTGATAGTTAACTAATAAAGGGATTAGGAAAAAATTAAACAATTCACTTACAACAATAATTGATAATTTTGTGCGGCGTATTAATCATGGCCGTTAATCGCGCGAATTAGTATCTATCGCATGGGGAGTAACTTGTAAATTATGGACTACGGGCGTATTTGCGGATAATGGATTCTGCGGATAGAGTGGATCGATGCCGCGCGTGCATACATACGTGGAAATTCGTATTCTCGACGATGAGGACGATGAGAGAACGTCAGAAATGTGCGTGTCGCGCGGCATATGATGTGTTCGCAACCCACTTTATGTTAATGCGACTCGTATTCGCGTACCGCCGCGTACCTTGAAAATCGGTCGCTCCGTATTAACATCTGCAGCGGAAATTACGCAGCTTAACGAAGTTATGCGCGATCCTATCCTCTCATTCCGCTCCGTTAAATTGATCGCGTGTGACATCTTCCGCATTGCCGCGCCCGGTTTCAGAGAAATATACCTTTCCGCATATTTTACGCGAGTCGATAGTCATATCTGTTCTCGAGGACGACCTTGCGCGTCGCTTATATCGATTGATGCGTATGCGGATTTATGGGATGTTTAAGAGCGTGAAAAATTCACACCATCACTGATATTTTAATTCCTTCGTACACACACGATTGGGTCGTTCGTGTCGACTGTAATTAATTGTAAGATTTATAATTTTTTTAAATACACAACTTTACGAATACTCTTTCTAAAAATGTTTAACCTTCGGTTGTTACACCTTTTTTAATCAAGTTTATCATTTGGGATCAATTTGTCAAACCAATTTTTAAAAGGCTGCTGTTTAAAAAACTAACAGTTTTGGATCGCAAAAATTCTTAAATAAAGTTCGAACATTGTAGAATATATTCTGATTGTATAGAATTAATATTAAAGTGGCATCATATTGAAAAAAATTTTTAATAAGAAAGTAAGTTTTGAAAAAATCTATTACCCAAAGTAAAAAGCTGGGGTCATTTTGTCAAGAGTGACGACCGAAGGTTAAAATACATATATAATATAACCTACATAATTGGAAAATTTGTATTAAATCTAACATATTTCACATGCTTCAAACGATCCAAATTTTTGTGTTGATTTAACACAAGATAAAAGTATGTTAAAAAAATAACAAACATTATGTACAAATTAATAAAAAAAGAAAAATGTAATACTTTGATTTTAAGTATGCCACTGGAAAAGATATGCACTGCAAATCAATGGTAATTCCATTGATTCACTTTTAGAAAGCATTTATCTTAAAATTTATGTTTCAAAACTTTTATTATTTTTATGTTGTATATTTACTTACATAAATTGTGTTATTTTAATATTAAGAAATATTAAGTATCAATTTAATATAAAATATTTAAATTAACATAATCACATTATGTTAAATTAACTTGAATATGTTAAAAATTTAACATAAAAATTGGAGTCAAGTTTTTAACACAACTACAAAATATTTTCTACTGTGTAGAATCACTTAATAATTTTTGTGTACTTGTATAAAAGTGATGAAAATTAACCCAGGTACGAACAACGAAGTTAATAGATCTTTTGGGAAATTTACATAAAATTAATTCGCGTTTGAAAAATGCGCAAGTACTTGTGCAAAGATAATTGCGAGATCTTTTAATTACGAAAGCAAGCAAAGAGATTTTCATGAATTGAGTTTGAAGAAGTGAACAAATCGCAAAATCTTCTGACTTTTCGGTTAGTCTTGGATGGACTTTACATCAACAGAAATGTAATTCGACGTTTAAAAAAAATAATCTTGAAAATACTTCTAAGAATTAAAAGTTTACGATAAGAAATTTTGTAATCGGACTTCAGTTAAAAAGAAATCGAAAGTTTGCGACACAAAATTTTCTTTTCCAATCGAGAAATTTTTTTTCATTCGAATCAGAAATCGATAGCAGATTCGCCGAGTTAACGTTGTCGGTTGACAATTTCGATAAGTTGATTTCGGGCGGATGTCTTTTTTCCCCCACATGTGAATGTTTGCCGCATTTCCGAGGACGTATACCGAGAAATTAGGGCCTCTATTCATTCGGCGAGCAGTAATTTTCCCGGCAGATCGCCGTAGCTCACACTCAATTATCTGCATCCGTGCAAACCCTATTTCTCCGCTAATCTGTTTTCCCTCCCAGCCCATTTCAGCCTGGATAGTCAAACAGGCGTGTAATAGGCGCGGCGCCCATTCTCGAGCGAAGAAGCGAGAAACGCTCGTCATTCCCGATGCACTTGACATGACGTTAAACACTTATCGTTCGTTTATAATGTGAGCCTCGTGTTACGAGGCGATCGTTTCCTTCGACGCGACGGTACGAATGTTTAACTTGCCGACAAACGTTGGATTGTAATTGATTAGCAATATTGATTTGTGTGTAGTTCACGCAATATACTTTGAAATACTTTAGATATAAACTCTATATACAATCA
This sequence comes from Wasmannia auropunctata, assembly GCF_000956235.1. Taxonomy (NCBI): domain Eukaryota; kingdom Metazoa; phylum Arthropoda; class Insecta; order Hymenoptera; family Formicidae; genus Wasmannia; species Wasmannia auropunctata. The sequence continues at coordinate 900 of NW_012029391.1, read as the reverse complement.
AACCTCGATAATTCGAATTTAAAGGGAAGAGAAAAACCCTTCGAGTTATAGAGTTTTTGACTATCGAAATTCGAGTAAAAGAGAATTAAAATATGAAAATTTGACTTATGGAGGCTTTGTACGAAAGTTTATAATTTTCTGATTATAATGACTTTTAAAGGAAAAAAAAAATTTTACAGTAAATTATTTATTGCATATAATGTAATCATAAAACAAAATACCAGGCTATTACTCATAATTACACATAGCTACAACTTCGAATTATAGAGGCAGCGACAATAGAAGTTCGATTTATAGAGGTAAACTTTAACTTGTAGAGGTTTAGCTACTTTAAATTCGAATTATAGAGGTAAAATAATACATCTAAATATCTGATAAATAATTCGAGTTAAGGTAGGTTTTATTTTGATTCATAGAAGTTTTTCCCAGTGGAGCGGAAGAAAATGAACAAAATTTTCGTCTTATAGAGGTTTTCGAGTTGTAGAGGTTTGAGTTATCGAGGTCCGACACTGTATTTTAAATACTTTAACTGAATGAGACCGTTTGATAACTAAATGACAAATGTGCAAATGTTCGAACAAAACAGTGGTATAGATAACTAAATTTATCACCTCGAAAATCTCGTCTCTATAAACTTATTTTTTTTTATTTTAATTTATAAGGGCCCTGCTTAGTCAGCCACAAACTCCGTTGACGGTGGCGACGCTATAGCGCAGTAGAAATTTAAAACTTCTTGTCATATTAGGCCCGTTCTATAATACGTCATATATCGGTGTTTTAAATCATAAACCGTGATAATTCTACAGAATATATTGTATGCCGATATCGTAAGCAGTATAAAATTGATCAATCACAGTCGAATATGAAGCTGTCTCTTATACACATCTCTGAGCGGGCTGG